>NC_142531.1:21194114-21384114 GCF_964205215.1 Stylophora pistillata | reverse complement strand
GATCTCAATGGGATTTCAATTAAACTTTCCATCTTTTTTCTATGACACAAAAAGTCCTAGAGTACTCATTAAGGTAGCGATCTGCACCCCTGCTAATAGTCAGTCACATTTATTTTGCGTTTTTTTTTTTTTTTTTTTTCACAATTTACCGAAAATTGCCCAATACGATGTATCTGTTACTGTACGGTATGCTGTGATCTACGTCAGTAGGCTTACGGAGTTTACATCAACAAGTTTGTTAGTGCGCAGTTGTACTGTTTCTCCTCCTAGATCACCCATCATGTGTCAAGGAATCAAAGTTACTGATTAAAACCTGATACTTGAGCCAAAAACAAAACATTCTCTTTAGTTATGAATTAGGCAAGGCGGCTTCGTTTGAATTTCAACACACCAACATACCGACAAATTTTGATTCGCTCCCATCAAGAAGTTCGAAAGATGGACGCGTCATGAGTTTTAAATTTCGCTTCGCGGTTGGCATAACTGTTTTTGGTCTGGATCTGTGTAATCAAGAAGGCTTTTATAAATTTACTAAACGCGACTGAAATTTAACCAGTTTACAAATAGGTCTCTTTTTCTCAAAAGTACAAATGGTGAAGAAAATAACTGTTCTGTGAATTCTTAACACCAACACATTTTTTAATTTTGGCGAAAGCAGTTTAAGCGGTTGATTAACCAAATTTTTGGGTAGAAAATTGCAATTATTTTCAAACAAATCCTTATTTACCTCATTATATGAGATTTTTTTTTTGATAAAATACGGTTTTTCTTCGACTCCGCTTTCGCTTGTTAAAGAATATAACGGTTATCCTCAGCAATTAATTTGTGATCTACGTAATCTGTGAGGATGGCTACGACAGGATCATAGGTAACTCCCCATCGAGAACAAAAAATACCGCGTCAACATGAGTATTTTTTTTAACACTGCAGAATATTTCGAGTCTTGGCCTGTGACCCCAGATTGAGCGAATGTTATTATGCAGTAATTTGTGGGGGAGAGAGTGGGGGCGGACTTAAAAAACATTTAATGGAGTCTGGCGAAAGGAAATGCATTACAATTTGAAAAGACGAGCTCATTTCGATGTTCGATTACGACGTTGGGAAAGTCCACTTTTCATAAAAGAAATCTCAGTGAAAGGGAAATAGTAAACAATGTGCAGTATTGTAAATAATCATGTCAGGAAGTATTAAGAGGTAAGCAAATACATGTGCTTTCAGCTGGTGTTCGCAAAGCCAAGAAATTATTTAACAACAGGGAGGATTCACAAACTTCGCTTAAAACCTACTACTACATCTGCAACTGCCTCCACTTGTATTACCATTTATACCAAATTCTGCTACATAACAGCATCTCATTGGCATTGCAAAATAACTCATAAAATTCTGAATTTGGGACTGGTTTTCACTTTTTTTTAGAAGAGTCCATAAAAAAAAATCAAACTCTAAATAACAATATCAACAAAAATATTAAAAATTAGTTAGCCAAACTCTGCTGGAATAAAAACGTTCTGCCAAACCTTCATATGATTTCTTTTTTTCTCGCTGGACTCGTCCAGGTTTTAAGGTACTCATACATACATGGACAAGGCGAACTGTTGGACAGTTCCTGAAATAATCTTGTCGAGACTTCAGGCTTTGAATACTTGAGTACTTTTGATCTAAAGAAAATTAAAAGTGGCAAGAAAGCGGCAATGTTTTTGCGCTGCGGTCATGAGTAATTGAAAACTTGTCAGGAGGTTCCGAAATTATCATATCAATGTTAAGCCTACGTTTCAAATTTGCGGTAATACGCATAAAAAGCCTGTGTGTACAACATCACCGTGCTAAGGTTTTTATCCGAAGCCGTCAATTGATTTGAAAACCTCATTATACATTAAGTTATTTAAGTACCATAATGGCAAAAACGGAACAATTATAAAGTCGGAGATAAGGGGAATTCTCTAGATATCTGCTTTTGGACCAGCTTGCCAAACACGCATTTGACAACCAGCAGGTGAAATGATTGATGTGTGGGTAAAACCATTAAGTTTTCCACATGTGCAGCAAAATAAAAACAAAAAAAATCGCTTCAGAATAATGTCGTAACAAACAAAAAAGGCGTAAAGCTAGCGATAATTTGCCGAAAAGGAATTTCCTTCCTACGATTATCTACTTCTTTCTTCTTAAACAAAAGAGAAACTTTTAAGCGATTTTAAGAACGTGTTTCGGAACTTCTGTCCTATTACCGGTAGTTAAATATAGTTGACATGTTTAATATTCGAGGCTTGGGACCATGAAATTACTTGGAGGTAATAATTTAATGGCTTACATTTCATAGACGCAGGTACTTGTGTGCATGAGATTTCAAATGTCGATACCTCTAGAAACTTCTGGTCCGAATCGCGTCGAAGACTTATCAGTATGATCTACCAATCCCATCTAAGATATTTACCTTCAATGTCACTAATTTTCGTAATTCACAGACATTAATACGTACAGGACCAACGATGGTGCAGAGTCGTCTGGGCTCCCGTAAAATAGAAAACGTTTTTTCGCCCGGTGCATGCAATCTGTTTATCGAAAAATTGAGTGGAATAAACTAAGTACCTCGCACATTCATTCAGTTTAGAGTTACGACAGATTTTTGTGCCGAGTCATCTGCATTAAGAGAACTTTCTTCACAGAAGGTTTTATTATTGAAAAGTCTTCATTAATTTCATCTTCAGCCTTCACGCATAAATTAAACGCATAAATTAAAGCAATCTTATTAAATTAAACTTATTGAAATTTGATGGTTTGAAAATAGGATATTAAAACTTGAAAGTCAAGTTGATATTTCATTTTTTGGCCACAGATGTCAAAAACGCAAAAATAACTTTTTAGCTGTCAATTATATCATTGTCCAACGTGGCTTTCATACTTTAAAAGGAAGCTGTATATTATAATTTTAAATGCACGATTCTACGGATGGAAATATGAGCTTAACAACCACACAAGTTGTATTGCTTGTAGACCTAGCGGACGTAATAAATATAAATTTTCCCGATGGAAAAACATTTTTGACGCTAAAAACAGTCTATAATAAATTCAAGAGAATGAAATTTTAGCAGCAGGGGTCTGACACAAAGAATATCATTTTTGGATTCCTTAAAACAAATAGAGTTCGCATCATGAAGAAACATATGATGCACGATCCTCGCAGTTGATAGCGCTATTTAAGCAATAGCGAAAATCAGACCTGAAAAAAATCAGGCCTGTACGGGATTCGAACCACTGACCTCTGCGATACTAGTGCAGCGCTCTACCAATTGAGCTAACAAGCCAACTGGGAGCAGGCCGTTAAGTTGATTCGTAATAAACCCGTGAAAGTGATAAATGAGATACAATGAAATATATGAAGTTCATATATTTTGTACTGCGGTATTAGATACATATGATGCACGATCCTCGCAGTAGATAGCGCTATTTGAGCAATAGCGAAGATCAGACCTGAAAAAAATCAGGCCTGTACGGGATTCGAACCACTGCGAATCAACTTAACGGCCTGCTCCCAGTTGGCTTGTTAGCTCAATTGGTAGAGCGCTGCACTAGTATCGCAGAGGTCAGTGGTTCGAATCCCGTACAGGCCTGATTTTTTTCAGGTCTGATTCTCGCTATTGCTTAAATAGCGTTATCTACTGCGAGGATCGTGCATCATATGTATCTAATACCGCAGTACAAAATATATGAACTTCATATATTTCATTGTATCTCATTTATCACTTTCACGGGTTTATTACGAATCGACTTAACGGCCTGCTCCCAGTTGGCTTGTTAGCTCAATTGGTAGAGCGCTGCACTAGTATCGCAGAGGTCAGTGGTTCGAATCCCGTACAGGCCTGATTTTTTTCAGGTCTGATTCTCGCTATTGCTTAAATAGCGCTATCTACTGCGAGGATCGTGCATCATATGTATCTAATACCGCAGTACAAAATATATGAACTTCATATATTTCATTGTATCTAATCATGAAGAAAAGAAGGTATTATTTAAAACTAGAAGAAATTAAGCTGGTTTTAAACGGTTAGATGAAATTCGTCAGAATAAAGTAAAGATCTATTGATTTAAGGTGCGATAAGTAGTTGTGACGAAGATAAATTTTCCTTAAATTATTTCTAATTTTTGGTGGAGAACGAGGCGAAATTCATCTCGAAAAAATGCACAATTATGCTTCTTTCGTAATAATCGAGTAAAAGGCTTTTTTTCGCTTTGGATTAGTTTACCTTAGTCAGAATTTCTGCATTTACACCTGCAGACGTTTGCAATGAGCTCCATTTCCTTTCTGAAATCCATGTCAGTTCTATTTATGCATGGGATGTCCACGTGACAAAGAAATGTCTTGGTAAACAATTACTGTAATATCGAATTCAACAAAAACACTATAAATATATATATATATAAAGTGTGACTTGATTTTCGTAGAACAGTGCTCAATACATAGAAGTAGAGCGAAGTATATATTGTGGGAGGAAAAAGACAAGTAAACTACAAGTTCATCCCTACAAGCCTGTTTCGTGGTCGCCCACTCATCAGGGGATTTGCAAGCCTTTTTTGTTCTTTTGTCGGCAGTTGCATGTCTTGTTGTTATCAATGGTAGTGGCGGCGCCACCGCCACTACCATTGATAACAACAAGACATGCAACTGCCGACAAAAGAACACATGCCCGCTCGACGGAAACTGCCTGCAACCATCAGTAATCTACCAAGCCTCCGTTACACGCAAAGACAACAACACGACAGAAACGTACATCGGACTCACAGAGAATGACTTCAAAACAAGATACAGAAACCACACCGCATCATTCCGCCACGCTAAACACAGAAACTCTACCGAACTCAGCAAGCACATCTGGACCCTCAAAGACAACAACATCGATCACTTTATTTCTGGGCGCATTCTCTCATCGCACTCACCGTATAACAGCTCAACTAAAAGATGTAACCTCTGCCTCAAAGAAAAATTCCTAATCATCTGCCGGCCCGAACTATCAACACTAAACAAACGTAATGAACTCGTGTCTTCATGCCGCCACAGAAGCAAAACCCTCCTACGCAGCAACTAAACTGTCAATTTCGCGCTGCATAAATTAGACTAGTTAGATCATGCAAATTATATTGTATATAAGCAATGGTAAAGTTTATTCTCATTAAATCCCCTGATGAGTGGGCGACCACGAAACAGGCTTATAGGAATGAACTTGTAGTTTACTTGTCTTTTTCCTCCCACAATATATATATATATATATATATACATAAGAAATATAAGTCCATGAACTCTTACTTCTACCGGGTTGGGCTTAAAATTTATTCGCTTTTGGCATTAGTTATTGTGGTTATAGGATTTCGAAATAAGAGAAAATTTCGGGTGAAGCAAGGGCATTAGGTAATGAAGATGAATTAAAAAAGCAAAAAAAAAAGACTGTACCTTTGTTTAAGACATCTCAACATGATAGCAAGCTTTTCGTTCCTCAGGGAGCTACAAGCAATCCTTAGGTGTGATCATCAAGCCAACTATCTTTAAATGAAAGTGAACCCGGCTTTCACAAACAAGAAATGGATTGGGTGCATTTAAAGCTGAATCGTTTACGTAATAGCAGCTTCGAGAAATTGTAAAGGTTATGAACCTAGGTGCTCTCTATCGATGGTTATCGCGAGTTCGCAAAATTTGCCGCCCCTTCTCGGACTTCTCGTGTTTCAAGTGGAAGACAAGAAGAGAATTAATTTAGTTGTGAAATTTAGTATTTCATTTCAAATGAAATTGTAAGGGAAAGAAATATTGTTTGAGTTAATCTCTGCTCTCTCTATCGTATTTTTCCTTTAAAACAAAGACATGCTTATTGAGACTAATCCTTTTAGTTATTAATTTCTTGAAAAAATTGTGTTTTACTAGTAATTTACTAGTGGCGTATGTAAAGAATGGCGCTAAGTTATCAATCACTTTCGTAAAAATATCGATAACAGTGAACAGTTACAAAGAGGAGTCTTCTAACGGTCGTAATAGCCTTTTGGGTATGACTTTAAGAGAGCTAAACCTTCATAAAACGTCCCATTTATTTTCTTGAATTACTCTGATCAATCAGTTAGTGAATAATAAATCTAAAACCCTATAAACATACTACAATGACAGAGTGGCCCACGGTGACAAGCCAAGTCTCGTATGATTACCGCCGGGCAAAGATTTCTAGAAATGTACTTCAGCCATATCAATGTAATTTTGAACGACTTTAGACAAAATATGTCTTATTTAAATGGATAGTGGTCAAACTATCAGATTTTTATCTAATCTTTTCTGAATCCTTCATTTTAGTAGACTGTGACTAATTATGGTGTGGCTTGCTTGAAAACAGACTCTCTTTTAGGAGCAGGAAATCAGTTAAAGCGTATGTTGTCAATTGCTTACGTTCGAGAGAGACATATAGTAAGCTGTTGTGAAAACTATCTTACACATTATTATTACTTGAACATCAGATTATTATACACGATCTATTCAAGCATAACTGACTTAAAGTGTTACTTTCCAAATTGGTTTTATCTTTATAATCCTTGTGGTCGAATTAACAGCTACTCAGAGGTATCTGCACGAATTTTGGTGGATTTATAATTTATCGCATTTGATCATCGAAAGTTCCCGTCGATTTAAGTGTACTATGGGAGGTTTGACTTCGTGCTGTGTGATTATTTTTGTCAGACTGTCTGTTTCACATTTGGGCCTAACGTCAGCAGAAGAAAGGAAATGGTCACGGCTTATTTTCAGTGAAGTATTCTCCTTGAAATTTGAATTAGTTTCTAAGAGTTAATTGAACTGCTATTATAACATAACCAAAGTAAAGCGTGCGCTCTGATTGGTCAATTTAGCGTCCCCCATTTGCCCATGGGTGTACGCTGCTGACGTGAGCAAATGCAAAGACTATTTTTACGTGCGCGTAAGATTTTTTTACGGTCGCGTAAGATTTGTTAAATAAAAGGGAACTCTTTAGCTACAATGTATCAATGTTATGTTATAAAACAAATGGTAAACATCACAGCGTACACTATTGAATTATGGATGCACTTGGGAGGTTTGCTAAGCACTCAAGAAGCTAGAGTCGCTCTCGGCTATCGCCTCGAGCGACTCTTACGCTTCTTTCGTGCTTAGCAACCTCCCTCGTGCATCCATAAGTCAATAGTGTACGCTGTGGTGTTTACCATTTGTTAAATAGAAAATGTGCACATGCACGTCCTAGGATCGGTGGATTGAGCCGGTCAATTTTCACTCCATATCTAGAAACAATAATCCCTAGCACTTCAGGCAAATGAAAAAACGCTTAGGTAACAAGTATTCTTCCAATGACAGAGCGAAAGAGAAAGGAAGTTTACATATCAACAGCCACGCCAATGCTGTTAAGCTTTGACGAACGATGACCTCAATGTCTGGGAAGATTCACCAGCCGTTTGTAAATACATTTTGAATCTGCAACCTACCGTTTTCTTGAAAAGGTCATATTATTTTTCAGCCAAACTCAAATAGCCCCACTCTGTCCTCGATCATTTTAATTTTATGAACAATGAGATCAAAGTAGCAGGTTTTGGTGCGATTGAGTAGAAAAATGAGGTATCAGATTGACAGATAATAGTCTCAACTCATCCGCTCTGTAAAACTGACAGCTTTCTCCAAAGCCGATGAGTACATTTGACATGCATATCATTTTTGGCTATTTCGAATGGCGTACAATCTACTTTCGGGAGGCTGTTAACATCTCAGATGTGATCAAAATGATGCCAACATAAATAAACGTATATCTAGAGGTGTTTCCTAACTACTTCCACTTACAGAGTAACTTGATCAATTAACTGCCCTCAAGGGTCCGTCAGCAGCTTTAGTTGACGATTCAGCAGGGCTAACCCCTTGGTTCAAAATTTGCTCTACGGATTAAAAGCAAAAGGATTCAGTGAGAGGATTTGGATTTGTCAAATGAAGCTTCCATACGGGAGTTCTGAAAGGAGAGCTTTGTTTGCTAGCAGAACAAGGGTAGAGGTAATCTGGTAATAAAAGAAGTAATGTCCAAGTTGATATGACGTAATAATTTGGATATACATTTCGTTACCCCCACCGATGCAGCCCCAAACAGTTTCTTTAGAAACTATCAGCCTTTATTTATTGATATGACGTAAATGCGACATGCAGAAAACAGCCTGGTGATCGCATTTTGTATTGATGAGTGACTGAGTTCGGTTTAGCCAAATCAGAAAACAAACAAATAATCGATACGGAGTGAATGAAGAGAAACCCATCAAGTTTACTTGGTCAGTAGGTAACGCTACAAATCTTTCGACCAAGTTTTGTTTCATTAGAATACAGAATATTTATTGCAACTGATACACGCTCTAAGTATGCAATTATTCTAGCTGTACACAATTGGTTTCAATTGCTGTTGACAAATAATAAACCTTTCCAGAAGTCAATCATAAAGATATCAAATGTCTTATCTGAAGTAGGCCTTCCAAATATTTGGCTCAAATATTTCAATTAATTCGAATTGTATTTGATTATCTACTTAGATAAGACAAATAAATCTATTGATGGAGTGAATTTCTTGTAAAGCAGTTATCGTCGTTTGAAACAATTTTGACCGTTTCATCCAAATTCTACGACACCTCCAAAGTTTAGTCGCAGGTCTGACAACTATTTCTGATCTGTTGGTTTTCAAGGTCTCGAGGTCGGCATGTGCAAAATCGATTAAAATGCTCAAATTTCCCTAACTATTTCCATGGAATATTGGGACTCTTGCCAGTTATTTCTCAGTTTTCAATGGGTTTTCATCGATCGTTATTAGAAACTTCTGTCTTGAAAAGGTATGGTCAGATGTTAGACAAGATATGGACTCAAATAACTTTGTTGACGAGCAAAGCGCTATTAGATGAAAGAAATTGGAGTGAAATTTTGACCGAGTATTATGTTGGATTCTGGCAATATCATTTTAATAAGAAGAAAAAAAGGATTGATGTGCTCCAGTTGAAGGATTTAAGCTGTTCATTTCAAAAGCAAAAATTGCGCCAAGTCTAGCCTACTGTATTCGTGCTGGAATTTGACAAATTCTTCTAAGCATATGTTTTGCATCAATTTATGTCTTATATAAGTAGCGAATTTTCTTCTTTACTGCGTAATGGTAAAGCTTCAACAAAAATAGCCATGCAGTTTACATTTCCAAGCTGTTTCAGTTTCAATCGCATCTCCGCTTCAAAAATCTTCAGTATTAAACTGACGTCAAGATTTGACAATACCTTCCATTTGTTAAGTTTAATTTAATTTAATTTAATTTAATAACTTCGCCGACAGGCAGGGACGCCGCAACAGCTTGCGCCAATTACTGCGGGCCCAGTAAACCCACCCATCCCATCCCACCCCAGGAGAGGACATCCATCACACAGTAATCTCGTGCGTGGAAAATTAACTTCTCCTGCCCCTAACTCTACAGGAGACGGGACCTCTATTTATTCGTCCCTATCCGAGAAGACTAGAATATCTAACCATTTCTTGATGTTATAGAAAGGTAGCAAATTCTTCTCAATTATTTTAAGACCCTGAGTGTTGGTCCGGCCGGGGCTCGAACCCTCGACCTCCCGCACAACAGTCCAGCGCTCTATCCAAGTTTAAAGGTAGAAAGTATTGGGAACTGCAGAATCCGGTTTTGGCCGCGCGTTTTAATGATGACCGCACCTTTTTTGCGTGTTAGCATCGGTTTTTTTTTTTATTGACTTAGAACAATAGGTGACAAAGACGCGTTCGTCATCACCATTCTCAGTTTAAGCGACTTTGAAAGAATGAAAAACCAAACTAAAGTAAACTGAATAAAGGCTGCTAGTTTCTAAAGAAACTGTTTGGGGCTGCGTCGGTGGGGGAAACAAAATAATTTCAATATATCAACAAAGTTGGAATGCTAAATTGGCCACCGTTACGATTATAAAAGCTGACGTTTCGAGCGTTAGCCCTTCGTCGGAGCGAATAGAGGAATTGTGGGTTGTGTGTGCTAAACTGATATTAGATCCATGATTTATTTCCCTTCCTCTAAACCAAGAATGCGCACCCCTAGAGTATTTGGAGATATAATTTTAATATGACCACTGTATCCTCATGTTCACAGCACGGCTTGAATGTTCACAGTATGCAGCGGCTAGATTGTGGATCAAAGAAATCAATGACAAGTCTTTCTAACACCACTGAGTTGATAACACACAGGAATGCATTATAACTAACTTATATTTAACTTCAAAAGTTATGAATCGAACCGAAATAGTATTCTTGGTTTTCATATATAAATAGCGAGACTTCGCCACCATTTCGTAAGTAATCAATTGGCGTTGGATAAGGCAAGACACAACAGATTTTCTTTTGTCACTCCATCACATATTTAATTCGCATAGAAGCACCAAAGGAGTTTCACACAGATGAAAGTGTTTACTTCAATTACGCCTATAAAATTACATTTATGCATTATCCTCAGTATTCCCCTTTTGATCGTAATTACAGACCCTTTCTTTCCTATTCAATTTCATGAATGACTTTTAATTTTCACGCGACAACGTGAAGGCTTCTTATGCCAAGTTGCAATACCTTGATACTTTAAAATAGTCATGACGAAGTATTCAAAAGTTACCGTTTCCATTAGATACACAAAAAAGTACTTCTGAAAACAAAATAACTTGCAAAGGCCATAGCCAAAAATTTTAGAGCATTTCTAACCTCTACGAAAGTCATCGAAATATTAAAAACAAGCCTTCTGTTAGGGCTTGCAAATGTACTAGAGAATATATTAGTCTCTTACGAAATTACAGTTAACCGCCTCCCGGTTAGATCAATTGGTTAGAGCGCCGGAGTTTGTTGTGCGGGAGGTCGAGGGTTCGAGCCTCAGCCGGACCAATAGTCACGGTCTTAAAATAAGTGAGGAGAATTTGCTACCTTTCTATAATCAAAAAATGGATAGGCATTCTAGTCTTCTCGGATAAGGACGAATAAACTGTAGGCCCCGTCTTCTGCAGTGTTAGGGGTAGGAGACGTTAATTTCCCACGCACTGGATTACTGTGTAGTGGATGTCCTCCCCTGGGTGGGATAGGTGGGTGTTGGCCCTGAAAAGCCCCTATGGGGAGTGGTCAAAGAACCTATGTATGTATACATGTATGTATGTATGGTTATTTTAAAAAATGGAGGCATCTTGTACAAAGTTCAAGATTTCACGGCGTGGTGGTTTGATTCCAAATGCTGGGTCACTTAAATTCAAACATCACCAAAAAAATTTAAAGTGGAATTCTGTTCTCATAGAATGACACTTACGTACTAAGAAGATTGGATATAAATGACCAAATGAACTACGAAATTACACCAAAAGTAACTTAACAATTGGTTCCTTAACTGCAAAAGACTTACAATCACTTTCGATCAACTCAGGAAGCCCATTAAAGTTCTTAATTTAAAGCAACAGCTTTACAGCACTTGAGTGCCTTTCACCAAATGACATGAAATATATGAAATTTTTCTCTATGTGAAAATTATTGTTATACCGCGCCCTCCGATTGGTCATTTAAATTTCGTTTGGTATGTGTTTCAAGCGCGTACTTCCTTTTCATTGGTTTATCAGTATATTGAGCTATCTTTAAGATTCGGAAAACACTCGAAAATCTTTCTCGATCATGTCAATTTGCCAGTGGCAATTACTAACCAACACAATTTGTGGCCTATTTCTTATGCCGCACAAACTAAACACACAGGGCGCTTATTTAAACGCAAGCAGTGGCCCGTATATATTCTCTATAAGAGGTTAATTTTCATTGAATAAAAGTCATTCCACTGTCAGCGCTCTTGACACTGTTCGCAAAAATAAATGTTCAGGTTAAAGATTCAGCTAAATTCAAGATAACATAGGGCGTAGTTTTGTTACACAACGGCTAAACTTTGTTTAAAAGAACCAGCCCTGTTACAAACTTTATCTTTGCTGAAGTGAACCCTTTCGCTTTTTACACCAGACAATCGCTCCTACACAGCTGCTGCAGATATAGATACCAGTTTGCTTCTTACTTACGCTCAAAAAGAGGCATGGGCGAAGTTTATATAACATATCCACCAAGGGTTTTTCGCTGAGAGGAAAGACAGAAAAAATAAGTGCATACCTCGCCAATTTTGAATTATTTCTAGACCTACCTGCTGATGAGTGGAGTGTTCTGAAGATCAGACGAAAATTGTCAACAACTTTCCAAACGTCTGCCTCAATACTTTTCCATAAATTCTCTAGTGCTTTCTGAGGCCCTTCAGTTATAAAAAAAAGGACTGAGGACTTTGAATTTTCGTTAGGTTGTAAACAAAACTGTGACAAACCACAAAAACAGCTAACCGCAATTTAAGGTCTTAGTAGAATTTGACAAACAGATTACTATAGCGATCAAAGTTTAAGTTGCGAAACAAGTTCCTTTTTCTCATTTAAGCTGATCCTCAGCTAGAGAAAAAACTTCCACAATTTGAAGCTATTTCGAAATAACGAGAGTGTACAAACGTGAATCACCTGCTATCACAGTCGAGAACAAGTTCTTCCGTATGATACGAGAAAAATCTAGAATTAATTAGTTAGTTTAAATTCATTATTCATTTAGAACACTTAGCTTAGTGGGCTTGAGATAAAATATTTAAATTTCTTGAACAAGGTGGAGAATATTTCTTTGAAACTCTCCTGTAAACTACGTGAACGTGATTAGTGATGTTTTTTGGACAAATTTTGGTTGGATAGTTTGGAATGTGGACAATTCTTAATAATTGAAAAAAAAAAACAAAAAAAAATGGAAGTTGGTGGATTAACTACAGTTTAGATTCAAATCTCCGGGCGACATTAAGATTTACATCTTGTTAACAATATTTTCTTTGCTTCTTAACGATAGTCGAGAGTTTGATGACTGATAAATTCATAGAAGTGATACTGAGAATCTTTAAATCAGGTTATTGAGAACATTATCAATTTCGGAGCGGGAAGTAAAAACACTTGGTAAGTCAAATGTGCCAAGAGAATTTTTTACAATGCTTCAAAGCACAGTATCATACTAAGAAATACTCGATAATTAAAAGTAACACTTGTGCGACCATACAATTCAAATAAAGTGCAGTTGAAATAACCCGTTTCCGTCAAAGAAATATTAAGTGTTAAGTTAGCTCGAAAATGATTTTCATGAAAAATGGATGAGATATCTATTGTTCTAGCATCAAAAGGCAGTCACCTTACAGTCAATACGACTGCGCAATTTCAAATTCCCTTCCTATAGAAATTAAGATTGACCCGATAAAAGAAATAAAATAAATTATTTCCTAAAGGTCTTAAAGGCAAGCTAACGGCATTGCTTGATGCTAAGCCTTGTAATTCTTGACAAAGTAGCTTTTTCACTCAATTTTCGGTCTCATAAAACCATTTCACTATTACTATCTACAATGATCTTGTTGATAATCCGAAAAAATTGCTAATTTGAGTATTTTGACATCTTTTGAATCTGTTTGCGACCTTAGATAATAGCTCGACTCAACAATGATTTTCACCTGTGGCTTTGCGCTAATAGCACAAGCGATTTCATCACACTTCACCAGATTTGTTTTCGTTGCAATCAGCTTGTTACCGTGTCTTCAATTTGAAGGGGTGAGAAGCTTATTAAGCTTCAAACCATGGTAAGTTTTATAAAGTAAGAAATAATAGTTTTATTAAAAAATAACTATTCCACCAATGAAAAACATTCTCTTCTTCGCTAAGCGCCGCGTCAATTTTCGACTAATACAAAGAAAGACCAAGCTTACGTTTTGTTTACTACAAAATCCACATTAATTATACATAGGAAAGGGCTTATTCATTGTGTCTGTATACAAAATAAATTTTTCTATTCCTTCATAAACATTTTCGAAAATTATGTTAGAAATACGATTTTTCAATAAAAAATTGCATCTAACCATCCACAGTTTGGACTGTTAAGGCTTCAAACACTCGTTGACATCCGAGAAAATTTTCGGGAAATTTTATCTCAATATATCCCCTTTATAATAAAAGCTTTCCGACGAAAATCAATTTTGTTTGAATGAGATATAAATGCGGTATTTTTGTGAAAACCGTGGCAACTGAATCTTAAAAGTACGAGTAATTGAGATAGAAACTTCTAGTTTCCTATGCTTCTTTCTGTTCATTGGTGTTGATATGACATCTCCTAGTATTTAAGAAATCAATTCGTTAAGAAATATTAGTTCAAATCATTAGGAAGATTTTATGGGAGGTAAAAATTTGCCTGGCGGTTTCATTCGAAACGTTAGGTCGCTTTAAGTCAAACATCACAAAAACAACATGTCCAAGAGAATTCTGCTCTCTTGCAATAAGACTTCAAACTACGTGAGAACGTCATGCACTTTATTCCGGGTCGTGCTGGTTTTTACTTGGGGTTCTCACCGCGCTCTGGCGGGGAGGAACGATTCAAAGTTGAACATTATAGGCATTAAGTAATAATTATGCGTTATGCCGCCTTCGAAACGGCAAAAGAGTTCAATTAAACTTCAAAAAGGGGGGTTACACTGAGTGCGGAAGTTGTAGTTCCCATTTTAATGAGTCTCTAGAGCTCGATTCGCACTCTCTCCATTCGCACCCTTTCAAGAGAATTCAACTTGATTTCGCTAAGCTTTGTATGCCGTTTGAAAGAAAGTAACGTAATTTGTCAGCAAGAAATAGTAGCATTCGTTGCAGGGATGGTGCACCCCAAAAATTATCATAACACTTACCAAATTTCCTCAGCCAGTATTGAAGTTGATTTCCCCAAAAATTCAGTTTGAGCGATCGAATTTGAGCCATGCAGCACTATAATTTTAAATTTAGCACAGTCGGAACATTGGGCCAACTGATAGGGGCAGCTCTGAACTTAAATACAGCAGGCACCTTAAGCTGGCGGGATTTTCTGCTGTTACAGTATTGGTCCTTGCGGAGTTCGCCGCGGGGAAGTAGGAAAAAAAAACCATAAACACTACGCTCTTATTTGCATATGTACTCACTGTAAATAATATACCTAATAAAATCGTCACCACGTCCATCAAGAAATTACTTACGAGCTTTAAACCCTTGTATCAGAGTTCAAACAACGTTACTGAATATCATTCATTGCTTTAGACTTTCAAAGGATTGAAAACAGATTAGCATGCCACCGAGAAGAAACAAAGTCACCTGCAACTTCTTCACATTTTCAAGTGACATAACAGAGCAAGGGCATATTTCCCAGAAAGTAAATATGAGTGATAATGATATTATATTCTTTTGATTATAGTCTCGATCTGCCTCCACGGAAAATTCGTTAGAAAGCTAGTTTTCCCTTTATTAGCCATCTACCTCAGTTAAAAACGAATGACTCTACCGGGAAATTGCCATCAAGATTTTTTTTTTTTTTTTGTCTGCGAGCCCAAAAGGAAACTTCAATTTTTCAACCCATAATAAAAGAAATGACTTTCAAGTTTAATGAAAAAAACAATGAATGGGAATTATGGCCATAAAGAGACTGCACTTTGACAGCATTTTAGGACAGTGAACAGTAGTGTTTTTTTTGCTAAGTTCGATAAATGTTAGACGTGAAAATTGAATATCCGTTACGAGTCAGTCAATTTTGTCTAAGCAATGAAAGAAATTAGATGTGACTTGTAATTTCTTACTCCATGGTCCAATCAATTCTTTAAATTAATGTTTGTTCGACTGATGTCCCCCTATTTCGAAATTTGCTAAGAATGCGTTTTCACTGCATCCCTCTAAGGGAATCGAGGGGCAGGTCCTGCTGAACCAATCGAGTTGCACGTAATTGAAATCGCAGCAAGTTAGAAGAAAAACTCCGATAAACGAGAAACAATAATAGCAAATATGTCACAAAATAAAGCATTTTAATAGCGAAATTTTTCTTTTTCAAAGTTATTTATTAAATGGGCACTAAACATGCAAAACGGAAAAACCAATAAAAAAAATTTGGATCACACATTGGGCGGTGAGAATTTCATTTCGATGTTAATCGTTAGTGTTTTCAAGTTCCCTGCTGTCTTTAAATTTTCTTTTACTATGTTGAGAATATAAACAGCAACAAGAGGTCATGGAAAAGGAAATGATTGCAGTTTCGAAGTCTTGATCAATTACAAAGCATTGTGGAAAGTGTTGCGAAACAGTAAATATCAATTTATGAAAGTATGGTCCCTCGTTTCAAGACTCAGCGCATAATATACCCTATCCGTTTCGAGCTTCACGGGGGACAAATTTGGAATCTATAAGCCTTTTATGTAAATACTGATCTTAGAAGGAGGTTAAGTAAATTGAAACGGCCACTAAAGTTTTCGGAAGTTTCTCATCCAGGAAACTTCAATGCCTAACGGCATCATATAAAGTACGAATCTAAACTATAGTTATGGTGATTTTCATATGCAAAGTTAAATATTACTTGCGAGGAAATCAACTTGAATCAAAATTTATTTAGAATGTGTTGCTTTTTACAGCCTTGAGGGTCATGATAGTCGACCAACTTAAGGTAAATATAAGCAGTTAATTTCTTGTGTGGTACTCCAAATGAGATCCATCTCTCGCGAGTGCTTGCGGAAAAGATCTTGGTACTCTACCTTATTTGCTCTTGTATGGTTAGCTAATCGCCCATTACCTTCTTAATGACTCTGTACACCGCTTGAAGAATGAAGGAAATACCGCTTTATGCTTACCGTTTGGGTTCCCAGCGTCCTTTTGCATCTGAGGAAAACGTTTGGGAAATTATCTTTGAAAATTTTTGTCTCTCGAGCTAGACGTTTTTGTGAAGATCCTTGTGGGATGCTAATTAAGACTGTGGGTCCTTAGCTAATTGCAGCAAGTTTAGGCGAACTTTAAAGCACAATAGAGTAAGCTGCCTTAATTAAACATTTCGGCATCTTTTCCATTTAAAATTGTTTCGTTTTGACAGACATTTGACACTTTTCCGTTTGACGCAAGCCGCTCACGGTGTTATCGATTCCCTAATTCATCTCTTGAATTGTGAAAATGATTTTCTGAAGAGGTTTTCTAGATTATTCCAATATGCAGAACAGAAAGCAAAACTAAATATAAAGAAAATTTATGTCATTATCTGTAGAGTCAGATATTTTACAAAACTAAGATTTACTCAGGTCATATTATAACATTTTATATTTTCTTTCCATAGGTGTTTTGAAAATCCACACTTTAAATTTTTTTTTTGTTGGTTTAGTATGTTTCTGCTCTAATCTGCCTTATTTCTCAGTAAAAATTTATGCATTTTATGTTATTTTATGTTTAGTAAGACAATAAAATTCATACTTTTATTTTTTCCTTCTTCTTTAATTCTTGAACAGTTTGTGTCTTTTTGTTCCAAATTTGCACTTACTTCCTAAAAGAGGGAGTTCAAATAGAAAAACCAAGTATTCCTTATCGGTGTTCAGTATTTAATTGTACCAGAATTTCATAACTGAAGATAAAGTAGCAACATAACATATAATATTTTGTCTGCAGTTTAAAGAGATAGATGATTGTTTTAGGACCTTTCATTCTATGAATTTAACCCGTCACTGACTATGAGCAGTGTGGCAGAAATTAGCCTGATTTAAAATATAGCGAAATGAAAATCGGATTTTTTTTTAATGACTTCAGCCATTGGTATCCATTGCAAGAAACGGGTTTGAGGAAAGATAATTTTGTGACAACGGTGGCCAGTGTTTGGATAAAGCGCGGTAACTTTTATTAAGAAATCTACCAGACACCAAAATAGATTTGAACACCTAATAAAAATTGAAAACCATTAAATATGATGACAAATAACATAAGCATCTATTTAAACCTTCAGTGAGGCTGACAATTGAGCTTTTCGTTAAAAGCGTTTTGCAATTCACGACTGGTTCAAATATGCTACTTCGAGAGAACTTTCAAAATATGGAGTATTTAGGTAATGAAACACCACAGGCAATCGATCGCGAAATGTATTCTATAGACAAAATTAACTCGAACAACAATCTATATGGTTTAAAATTAGTCACAATAGTCTCTATGCAAACGAAAAAAAATTTTTACAATGCGTTTGTGACGAGATAAGAGGAATATTTTAAAAGCTTGACAACGTTTTATAGAAATTAGTCGCGCAAAACGTTAAGAAAAGTGTGCGACGTTTTAGCGGCATATTTTCGATACAGGGTCTAATTCAAGACACAGGAAAAGGTCAGTGAATGGGTTCTTTAACAATTGCGTGGTTTAAAAGTGTTAAAGCACACGAGGAGACAGAATCGAGGAAACAGTCCAACAAGACGCCTAATCAACGTAGCCAAATCAAATGTTTAACAATCAATTATCAGGAATAGGTCAAACAAACCAAATGCGAATTGATTTGAAAGAATCTATTCGCATGACTGCACTCGGAGACCTCCGCCCTTCTGTCCAAAAGGTCGACGACAAAATACAAGCTTAGTAAAATACGTGCAAGAAACATTTCGAAGCATTAAAATGTGGTAGCTATCCAATTGTTGGGTTTTATTATGGAATGAAAATTCACACTTTGCCCTTACTTTTAAGAGTTTTCCGACCTTACTATAGCTAAGGTTGAATTGATGAGGTATCGTAGATTGACAATGTAGGGGAAGGTTGGAATCACTGAACAGCTTTTTAAAGTCTTGTTACCATGGTAAACTATCTCACAAAAAACACCCCATCCCCTCCCCCCAGTACAACTGGAGTCATTCGTTTGCAAGTGATTTCAAAAATATTTGTATGATTACAGAGTCCAGCAATTTCTACGAATTCTAGTAGATTTGGCTGTAAGGTTTTTATTCTTGTAAAAGAACTCGAGAACAAATTTGCTCAACAAACTCTCCTATCCATTTGGACCAAAATATTGCATTTTCTTCACAAATGAATCTTTACTGTAGGAAAAAAAGGTAGTAGCTTACTGCATAACAACTTGAGCTAAATTGTCCTTCACGGTAAATGCTTTTATCGATGAGCTTACAACTGCTATGGTCACATGTCGTCCGTTTTTGTTTTTTTTTGTGTTTTGTTTTGTGTTTTGTGTTTATTTTATTTTATTTTTTTTTTTCATCTTCTTAGAAGATTGCCTGTTTATCATTGGTAGTTTAGCGGAGTGTTCTTAAAGTGCCTATGACAGGAATTTTTTCTCGGTTTTTCTCAGCTTGATGCATATAAAAAACGATTATAACCTTTAATCCGGCCGGAAATGTCTTCAAACCCCTTTTTTTAAGTTCAAAACACGCGCTATCTGCGAACGAAATTGTCCCCTCTTCCGCGCGGCCTAACCGTCTCGTGATTTTCTTTCGTGACGTCAAGTTATGTACAGCCATCGAAACCAACATGGATGACAGTGCGGCGAAAATAGTGATTCTATAATCTACAGAATCAGCAGAATGACACTCGTTCAAATGAATGAATGAATGACTCGCCTCTCATCTCCACACGTTCCGCAACTTGGTGTTTTGTGCACACAAAATTACGTCACGAGGCTGTCGCAAGGGTTGAACTAGGTCCCAGACCCCAAAAAAATTTTCACCACAAATTAGTACTTTTTAGAGCACAAAAATGCAGGCTTGAAAACGTTTCCGCCGATTGAAGGTTAGAACCGTTTTTATATGCATCAAGCTAAGAAAAAACCGAGAAAGAAAATTCATGTCATAGGCACTTTAAAACAGAGCAATCAAGAAAACGAACTTCATTTCAAAAGATTAAGGGTTTGGATATTCCCTTCTTCCTTGAAAGAAAAACATACCTAATACACCCACTTTAAAAATTAGCCATTACTAAGAATATTTCGCTTTACGTGTTACGAATAAATTGTCTTAATTAAACTTTAGCGACAGATCATTCGCACCCTTTTAGTAATTGCTTTTAACAGGTTGAAGATGAATTAACTAATATGTTCGTCGTGATCATGTAACCAAAATATTTTCTTAAATCTAAACCCTCTGAATTATAAAATTAACAGCGAATTTATTGCAGCAAAAAAAATAAACACCACATCGTGTTGTCTGAAAAAGTTTCATTTTCCCTGAAAAGTGGCGCCTTCCGGTCGAGACATTGCAACTTGTCAGAGTTGCCTAATTTGATTAGTCTCCAGAAATACAAATGTCTATAAAATTGAAAATTTTGTAGATTAAAAATTTTAAGTAATATATCTCTTGAACTATATTTTCATGACACTTCTCTTGAGTACTTCCTTTGCAAGCCACGATATTTCTTTTCGCTTAATATTTTTCCCTACTTATACATATTGAAATTTCAGATATTATTTTTAAGAAAAGCCTATTTTGAATATTAATAAGCACTTTTCTCAATGTAACAATTTAAACTAGCCGGGGAATTTCGGGGAGCCCATTGGACACCTGCCTGTGACAAAAAGAGGTCTCAAAATCATCAAAACATAAAACAGAATTGGTAGACACAGGTGCTCCGACAAAATAACTACTATACAATTTTACAGGTAATTTTTTCCGCTAGAGGATCGCTCAATCTCATTTTCATCCCGACCATTAGCTAAAAATTTCGACCAAGTTACTCGTTCTAAGACTCTCCTAAGATTATTTACCGTGCTGTTAGCTTGAGAGAACGCTTGGTAGTAGAAGTTTGCCTTATCCACCGACAACATCTGAATTAATTCATAATCGTGACGACCTTGTTTTTTAGTCTTTCGAGGGAAACACGAAAAAATTGAACTCGACTTTATTTGCTAGACAGCAGTGGTGACATGGTTACCGATTTGCCGCTGCAAGCATCAAGCATGCCTTTCGTTTGAATATAACACAACTACTTTGAAAGCTAATGGGTGCTAAACAATGGCCTGTTTTGTTTCGCTCATTAGGCTAAACTTTTGAATTATTCCCTAGGCGTACAATTTCAAAGCAGAACTCAAAAGATGTGCAAATATTTGTCTTTAAATGTTGTTGTCACCGGTAAATTTGTTCGTGAAGTAAACCCTATCAATACTTTCAATTTCATCGCAATTAAGATATATCTAAAAACTGTCGAAGGCCTAGATATTCGGTAATTATACGAGGTTAATTAAAAATTGCTGGAGTTGTTCAATCTCCTTTGTGGCAAACAAACTGCTTTACTCGATCGAGCAAAAATGAGGATATAAGACGTTCAAATGATTGGTTTTTTGAGGACAACGTGGCAAACCTACATCTTTAGGCGTACAGTTTAACTGTATATAGAATGGACATAAATAAAGTAAATTATTTTTACATTATCCTTCTCAAAAAAAATGCCGCTGGAAAAATTTGGACTCCATCTCCTTTGTACCCATATGATAGGTATTCATTAATGATGAAAAACTCAACCTTTTTTACCCGAAAATTAGAAACATTTTAACAATGAAACACTAACTGATATTCATATACAAAAGAGGACTTACTCTAACTGATTTGGATGACCATTCGGAATGACAGTCCACGCATTCTGCAAGAGATTTCAAGTGATGTTGCCCCGAGAACTGAGTTGTACGCGGCCATTGTTGCAAGAATCTGATATACTTTTAAAGTTTTTTGAATGTCAAACATAATTTTCGCTGTCAACAAGTCACCTGTCGTTTCTAAGTCGACGAATGGTTATTTGGGAAATGTGATTATTTGAAAAATACAATGACGTTAAACAATGAGTACGTCTATGCTACAGGTATAAACTAAAAATAGTTATCATCCCTCATTTTAGTCGTTATCATTTCCATCCTTGCGCGAAGCCAGCATCATATCGACATTTATTCACAGATGAAGGTAGCGTATTTATCACACCTACTTGGTATGGTAGCTGAGTTTAACCTTGAGTCTCCCATAGTTTGGTTAGTATTTAAGTATAAATCGACGCCCACGGGGTCATTCACTCACCCTAACAGCGTTTATAACATAACCAAAGTAAAGCGCGCGCTCTGATTGGTCAATTTAGCGTTTACCATTTGTTAAGTAGGACGCTTGTTGCATACCTGGTTCTATAATCATGAAATGACTTAGCTCACTTAAGAGTTCTCACGAATATTCTATAGCTCCGTCTGGTAAAGTACCAGACGGCAGTCTCATTTCCTTATCAGGAAATGTGGATTTTCTCTTTCTCTCACGCTTGCGATTCTGCATAATTTTCCGCTATTTACTACTAATACCTTTGCGAATTCTTTCCCCATACATATTCTTCTGGTTTGTCATGAAAGAAGGTCCAACTAACGGGAAAATAAAAACTATGGTTTTTTTTATTATTATTCATGAATCTTTTATTTAGTTATCGTTTTCCAAAATATGTCATCTGCAGTACATCTTACCCTCGCTAATGCAAATAAAAGCTCAATTCAGATGAGAGAGAGCTGACTCGAATAAATTTCCTCATCTTCACTAAATTCAAAACTTAAACTTTGGAAATCTGTTCCTCAGTAATAATTTGTAAATAAGTGTCAGTTTTTTTTTTTCAGCATTGTACTTCGAAGTAATCCTTTTTTTTTGTCAACGTACACGTCAGCGAGCGGAGTTTCCTGAAAGAAAAATATTTTTAGACTTTGGTAAAAATAATTTTAGCTAACCGTGACTTTTCACAATTAACGAAGAATTTCATTGCTTCAAAATAAGACAGGTGGTATTTAGATATCTGTTATATCAGTTAGCGTTTTTCGAGATAAGAGCAGAGCCTTCAAACTTCAGTCAGCTGTTCACCTTGACACTAATTCAAGAGGTTTAATTCGAGTGTGGCTCGTTATGACGGTTGTTATCAAAGTTTGGAGCCGAAACCTAAACTGTGCTTTGAAAAATTATGCCAAGGTCGCGCACACATGCTGCGAAGGTTAGTTCCTCCTTTACATAAAACTCAACTGTGACAACAAGTGTCTCTTTATCTCTCCTTACAAAGCTTTCCAGCCGAAACTGAGACCTGGGGACCTGGGGCTGACCTTTCCACAGTTGGAATTTATCTTTACTTACTGAGACAAATTAGATATGTGAAATTCAAGAACTGACGTTCACTCACACATATATTTTGACGATTTCGTGCAGATCAAGCTGAACAAAACCTCTGTTGCTTTAAAAAAAAATGGATATGTGTGAAGTCTTTGATTTACAAAAAAATATATGAAAATAGATTTTACTTTCGCAAAAAAATTCATTTTTACCCCGCAAATTGCCTGTATCTTCAATTTTGAAGTGGATTTTTTCGGAACTCCGATAGAGTGGCCATTTTGGAAGTCAAAGTACGAATAATTTTGTTAGATCTACAAATTTTTATATTGAATCTTTCATTTAGACGCAGATGATATCGATAAAATACAGTTTAAATATTTGTTTTTGGAATAAAAAAATTCACGAAAAACGAGTGGAAAACGAAATTGGCAGTACACATGTATATTTACTATATCATTCTACCCACAAGTCTTGGAAGATGCTATCTTTAAAAGTCATGTTAGCGATGTTATTTGTCGGATCCAATCAACTAAGATTCTTAAATTGACTTAAATATTTACGATCTCTCTCTGTTATTTAATACTCGATTAAAAAATTAACCAAAGTGTTTCTCGTCGCTAACTCAGACTCTCTTAAAGCGTTGAAGCGTTGCTCAGTGCCAATCAAGACGTTTCGACCTATCAGAGTCTTACTGTGATGAATATAAGGGCGAATTTTTTTTTACATGTTGTTTGCTTCCCGATTAATCATTGAAATTATTGCAACTGTGCAGAGAGTTCGTATGTTGATCATTGTTGTTTGTTACAAAGATATTTGTGCACCTGCCTTTCAAGGGAGATGCAAGCGTCGAGACTCAAATAAAACTCGACTTATGTGGAACGCCTCAAAACAGCATTATGTGGAAATAATTCAAAAGCACGCTTAAATCTTACAAGAAGTGCAAACCCCGGATAAAAAGTTGTGAGAAATCGTTAATTCTAAGCACTGCCTCCCGTCCTTAAATCGGATGTTGATTCAATTTTGTTTCTTTAATTTCAAAACCTGAGGAAAAACTCTGCTTGCCTCGTCAAAGTTTTCGCCTTATTCAGTTAAAGATATATGTTGAACACATGGTGAACATTTTTGTTCTTTCCACTGTTTGCAATAAAGAAAGCAAAATTCTTGATAGCGTGTAGTGAAACTAAACATGTGGGAGTAATTCTTTAATGCTCAGCTGAGTTAAATGGAAATCAAAGCTGAAGAAAAGCCCTTGTCCTCCAAACTAACCAAAACGTACACCGCAAATTTCTTTTTCGATACATGTAATAGTAAATATACCAGTGTACGCCGACGACGAGTTGTGAACTCGTCTGTAAACGCGTTGAATTGGGAAAATTGCCTTTGGCTAAACATACAATCTGTTTCATTAACGGGAACAAAAACAACAGAAGAAGTAGTCGAATTACATCGATCATTGCTCACGGCTTCGAAAGTCAAATTGTTTTTAGAAGTACAGGCGACAAATCTGCCCTTATCAGCAAAATATACGCAGAAAAAAATGCTACGCGAAGAAAACAATATTCGTTAATTATTTAACACTGGCAAATTTCAATTTCAACAGCAACTCAAATTGAATTCGCCGAGATTCGTGGACAAAAATCTTAATTTTGAACTCACCTTTTGGAGCGTTCGCCTCATATTTTCACCTAGAGTCGATGCAAAAAAAAAAAAAAATTCACTCTACCAAGAGGTATACCGTGTATCAACGAGTTCGATCTGAACAACACAGTAATGTCACCAGTCCGAGTGAATTTCTAATGAACGCTGCTTTGAATAAAATTAAGAAATGGCCAATGCCTATCGCGGAGTCATGGGGAATTTGAGCGAGCACAAAAAAATTGCAAGACGCCCTCAATTTCCAATTCGGTGAAGTGATTGCGCCTTCAATAACGCTCTCACAATTTCCTAAGTGGATCCAAAACTCATTAAAAAAAAAAAAGAATTTCTCAATGGACAAAGTGTGTTTTCATAAGGGTCGATAAAACGATTTGAAATCTTTGTGAAAATCTTACCTTAATTAGCTTTTTTGGCGATTTCACCTCTAAGACCTTTTATTGTTAGCCAAGGTACATATTTCTGCGGTGTTTTGACGATAAATTGATAACTTTTTTTTTCCTGCGAAAAACAATACTTTAACAGATTAAAAACAAAAAATACAATTTTACGAAACGTTTGCGTCCATGCTTGCCTTACGAAGGATTTCCAGTGGTCTGAAAATTAAATGTAAATTATTAAAAAAAAAAAAAAAAGAAAGAAAAAAACCTGTTTAAAACAATAGTTTAATGCTATCATCGTAGTTTTTGTTTATACAGCAAGGGACTCCAAGGCCAAGCAAAAACAAATGGAGTTTGAATAGTTTTTTTATAAGGTGTTTGGGTTGCAAGGGACAATTGAGGAGGAATAATTTTTCACCATCTGTACAGCTTCTTTTGTGAGCCCTCCGCGGGTGAACTCAACTGCACATAAAGCCATAAGCCGTGGCTACTATAAACTGAGTAACACAAAAAGTAAAGCGAAGATCGAATCATTTCAATTTCTCTTGCTCTTTTGAGAGAAAATAAAAACAAAATAAGAACTGTACACCGATTACTATGTTTTGAGACTAGGAATTGTTGAAAAGAAAGAGAACTTTCCAGTGTGTAGATTAGAGCAAATTGAAAAAATGTGAAACATTTCCCTTGCAAACCAGTAAACTTGAGTACTTCATGAATTATCAAAATCAATATTTCATAATGTTTTAATATCCTTCCTTTTTCAGTTTAATCCCGCGTATTACACTGAGAACGATCGCTGACTCTAGTATCTGTATATATAATTATCAGTTTCGTCACATTCGTCTTTTTTGCAAATCATGACTAAAGTACATTAACGTGCAAACAAACTATAAACATCTAAAGGGTAGGTGAAGATAAATTAATTTCTCTAAAGCGTCTTAGACGCGTCGACTTAGGTCTGTTTGGTGTATTCCAAGGCATACCACTCGAACATAACAGGTTAACGAAAGCGGTCCATTCTGAATAACATTTCCGTCCATAAAATTTGTAATTCGACTAAATTAGTCGGTTTTTTAGTTAGATTGATTACTTTTAGGGGAATTGATGTCAGAATAAGGAAACCTTCCGAAAAAATAGGCCTCTTTTCAAATTACTGGTCTAGACCGTTATTACAGACTAACGTTAGTGCCCTTCAAGTATGAGATCTTCAAATCCACAAGTTTGCTTTAAGCGTTTTTAAGGGCCATATAACATATAGATGATGAGCCACACTTGCGTGCGTTATTCTGAATTCATATCGTTTTCCAACCGGTGTCTCGGAATAACAACAGTCAAAACTATAAGCGAACTTAGCTTACCCTGAAATGTTCGAAGACTTTCTCTACGGCCTTGTTGTCAAGATATTCTCAGCTGCATTACACATTACAGCCTATTCTAGATTCGGAATTAATCGTTCACTAAAACAAAATCGTCAACCGCAAATCCTTACAGACCACTGAGAAGAGCGGAAAATTCTAATTAGCGGCTGAAGGTCTACAACAATTGAATGTTAATGATACATTTACAGTCTGCTTTACACCTTCAAAGCACCATAACATATCGCTAACGAAACCCTCTTTATCACAGGTGGAATTGAGGTGAAAACTCAAATCCCTCTAGAAAAATGCTTAAGAAACAAAAGAATTTGTTCTCGAGTTTTCTGTAATCTTTAAGTTCTTTGAAAAAACCTCGAGATCAGTTTCAATTAATTGACTAGACGAAAAAGAAGAAAAAAAACAACTCCTCGATGTGAGGTAGAATTTTGCTATGTTATTTTAGCTTTTTTTCAATTAAAGCTAAACTTCCTCCTGATTTGCAGTCTGCCAGTGATTTGAAGAGGAGCCATCAGTGGGCGATGCAGATTAACAAATATAAATTAATCACCAACACTGCGCTACGTTTCAAACAATGCCGCTTTGTCAAAGTCCCACTTCAATGTGTACTGCAATCAATCGCGTCCCCTGAGAGACTAAGCTACCAAACATGTTGTCTTGTTAAGGCCAGTGATAAATCTTGTAAATGTTTAATTGTTATTTTGTAAAGCTTCAGAAGACGTGAATAACAAACCTTCAGGTTTGAGTTCGCTATTTATGCTCATAAATTCGGTAAAGAAACAAACAAGTAGTAGATTTTTTTTACTCCTGACTCCAGCAGGAAAGTTTCGGCAAGAAAGGAGTTCATTTAGTTGCCATTGTTACTCTCGAATTATTCTAAGTTTGTTGTTAGTCGCTACTCGCACGCACGAGTTACCCCAGTATTTATGTCGTTCGATTTACTTTGATTTAGCAGCAAACATTTCGTAAACCTCACTGCGAAGACGGAAGTTGAGTCTTGGAGTGGAGTCACAGTATTTTTAGAGTAAAACTGTTTTGTCAATCTGCTATTCAATTATAAATTTTGGAGTTTGCTTCGAGTAAAAGTTAAGAGTTAGTAGCGTGCGACTGTACTGACGAACTTAACTTTTATTGCGCAGTTAAAGTTTTGGTCGTCTAGTTGATAAAAGTGCAGGGGTATGTCATGTCTGTCCAAAGTAAACCGGTGTCACAGCGGATTTGGACCCCCCGCGCATTTGGACCCCCCACTAAACATTCCTTTTTCGTAACTTTTTCCAACGGCAAGCTTTTAGGCGATGTCCGTTATAATTTCAACACAAGGTTGCGTACTATAATTGACCAAGAAAAGCGCACATATCGTTTCATTTCTGACACATTTATTTAAGTTAGTAGAATAGCCTACGCATGAATTAAATGACAACAAACTATTGGATTCGAACTATTGAAACTCATAACAAATCCTTTCTTATTCTGATGCGAAGCAACATTAGTACGAAAATATTTGGTCGCAATACAATCCGGAAGAACAAGAATGAAACTAGCATTACTTTACTTCGTTACGTCATAATAGTGAAAACTACTTCGTCGCAGTATAATGCTGAACAAGAACGAAACTAATACTCTTACTACTCTTACTTTACTCTTTTACAATATGTCAAAACGTTTCTATTGTGAACTGTTGGAACTCAGCTTACTTATAAATGCAAATCAACATCAATATCTTAACAAACACTCGCATTTTCTAATTTTTACGATCATTTAACATTTTCTAGCGTTCTTAAGTCATTCGTTAAGTCTGCAATACTCTGGACTATTCAAGTGACGCCTACATTTAACAATAACGAACGCGTTTCGACTTTGGTGGTCTGCAAACACTACAGAGCCACTCACCCTCCGGGGGTGAGTGGCTCTGTAGGGAGTGACTCCCTCGCAGGTCATGTGTAGCCATTCCTCAGACAACTCGCACTGCAGCATGTCGTCCCAGCATTCGGGCATCGAGCAATAACAAAATAGATCAATGTCACATGTTTGTCTCTTATTGAATCTAACAGTGTTCAACTGTCTTGAAAAAGCTTCTAAACGTCCTTTCTCTAAGCACTGAACTAAATGTTGGCGCATTTTTCCTTGATCGAAGGAAACGTCCGACGGGTCATTCCCATCCGCTAGTTCGTTCGCAAATGCAATGGTATATAAGCCACAGTCCACTCCTCCTTGCTGTGTTTGAGCAGGCGGCAGTTCCACAGCAAGGGTCCTGTCCGTGGCTAGGGTCTGGTAGCACTCAGCCAGTTGTATTTCCATCGATGACGCAATGTTTTTTTAATGTTTTAATAAAGAAGTAAATTGTTCAACCGTATAAAACCAAAGTAGGCGGAGCAACGCATATCAGTTGTGGAACACGGACAGCGAATTCCCCATTTTTTCGAACCTTTGTGAAATAAAGCTTTTTTTTGAAAAATTGCGTTGACTAAAGGCTTTTGGTTGGAGTTATCGGAAGTTTCGAAAAGTCGAGAATCGAGCAATCGGTATTTCACAGAAGCAAAACAAACAATAATTGAAGCTTTGACGCATTCAACGGTTTTTATTATTTTATATTTCACACTTTTTCAAGACAACTGACAAACAAACAAACAATGTCAAAATTTACGTTTCGTTTTCATTCCAGAGGTAAACAACAAACTTACAGCTGCAGGTTAATTTAACGAAAATCTTAAATTGAGACGCTATGCTGAGAAAAAGTTAACGTCTACGCATATGTTTTAAAATAAAAATCTGCTTTATAAACCTACTTTCTGAAAAAACATTCCGTTGAAAGCCTACTTTCTGAATTATTATTATTTCTCTTAGAAAATTATGTATGGTCATGTTTTTACTCAGTTTTGTTAAAGGGGTCCAAATCCACGGAGGGGGGTAAAAACCTGCAAGCGGATATGGACTCTGGGGGTCCTAGAGGATATGGACCGGGGGGTCTATATCCGCTAGCGGATTTGGACCGGGGGTCCAATTTTAGGGGGGTCCAAATCCGCCAGGACACCGGACTGTCGCTGGAAATGGTGTACCTTCTAAAGCATTAAATTACTTAATCAATAGGTGTCATCGAGCGAGTCAAGACGGAGAAAATAACCCCATATTCTGAACTCGTGCTGAATAGCCGAGGGCTGTTTCATGCACATCGAACTAATCAACGGTATAACCGCAAACAAAAATGATGAGGGATGAGAAACGTCTGCGGTAGTTGAAGCAATTTACTTGAAAGACTCGGAACCTCAAAGAACCACATGAAGAATCAACTTGAATTAGCTTTATATTTCCAACTGTATGATCTCTGCTGGGAATTGGCATCTATGGGTTTCGATGTGTTTTTCCTTAAGCGGCTGCCGATGATGAAATTGCCGGCTATGCCGGCGAAACCATAACAGGAGAGGTCGCTTAGCTTGCCTGCGGTATAATCAGACGACGGTAAAATGCCTTATAGGTGGCAGTAGACAGCCGGTCACACCCGCTGTTATTGAGCGCCTGGCATTTACCCGTATCGTTTTGCGCTTTAGGCTGAAAATTGTTTGACAGTTGTAAGGTAACACTAATGAATAGGTACTGCTAGCTTGCCTTTGGCTGATTTTTTTCTGTTTCTCAGGTAACAGGATTGTTACTCTGTCGTTCAACGTTCAGTGAAAAGTTCTTACCTGATGGTTTGTCGACGGGTGAAGAGTCGTTTACTTCACAATAGACTTCTTGTGATCTGATCCTCCTTTTTTGCAGCCCTACAAGCGTAAGGGGGAGACAAAATTAAAAGTTTACATGTGACTGGGCTGGGACTGGGCTTATACCACGCATACGGAACAACCAGTCTCGTCCCAGCCTCTCGTCATCTCAAGATCCTCCTCTCAAACCTCTCTTTTCTCTTTAACTATTTACAGTTATTTCTCATTTGAGTTCCATTTGAGAGATAGCCATTAAGCAAACATCTAGACAAACCATGAAACGCAGCTCATAGATAAGTCATTTCTAAGAACCTGAGGTAGTTTTGAATTTCTTTTTAGCGGCGAATGGATCAGTCAATCCTATTTGTCGCGGTCTATGTATTTACCACAAAAGCGAATCTTAACCGTAAAACATTTGAGGTCTTTTGTCCGAAAAATTTCAATCTTGAAAGGCGATTACATAGTAATTTCAAGAAACATAGCAAGGTGAAGGTGTATGGACGATGGTGAAACTGCTTTCGAGTGCAACAATCTGTTGCTTCCAGGTACAAAAATCAAGTGCAGCACCTGCATGCAAATCAAAAGTATTACATGTAATTATGCAATTAAATAACCAAGTCTGTTTCAGAAATATTAAGTGATTTTAAAGGCATAGTTCCATATATCTTTGATCATACCCGAAACACCATCAAATGCTTCAGTCAAATACGCTCGAATTTGTGCTTTTATGCAGCCTAAGGAGTGACTGGCATCTAATTTCTCCATACATTATCACAATACTGAATTAAACACTTAGATAATGAGAAAACAGGAAATGACTGCTCACTCAAGAGATTTTGATCGTAAAACAAATTATGTTCTCCGTGTCGACATCTTAAGAAATGTTTAGAGGTCAGTATGGGAAATATGTGTGCCAATGTTAAGCCCTTTCTCTGCTATGTTGGCCAAGGCAGAATTTCCTATCAAGCAGACGTGGGACGAGAATGAAGACAAATATCCACAAGGGGTTGATCCGATACCAAACTCTCTGGACTAACATAAGGAGAATTGTACTACAGACAGTAAAGAGAATTACTAACGAGATTTCGGGAGTGAAAGGGTTAAGGCCGGCGGAAAGGGTTAAATGGTCTGGTTGCATTGCTTTTCAGGAAGACAGAGAAATGTTTAGAAGGCATTTTGTTGTGGTAACCGATTTTTTTTTTTTTTTTTTTTGGTAGAAAAAAAAACCTAGGCTTAAGTTGACCCCGATGATAAGAAATACCAAGAACGAACCCAACCTAGGATAATTTATTCTACACATGCATTTGCGGTGTGAACTTGTCTCATTTACATTTTTTATGTCAAAATGTAAGAGAATTTTATTAATTAACCATATAAATGAATTATGTAGTGGTAGCGTGGAGGAGTGCGTGATAAAGTGAAAAACAACAATTTGGCGTGGGCAACCAGACAAACACAATAAGAACGTTCCAGGCTAAAAATAAGATACTGAAGAAAAACATTGGAGTAGCCAATTTCCGTCGTTTCCGTCTCGACCGCAAAATTAGACTTAATTTGAAAATATCGAGAGTAGTGATTTCAGTCTTTTAGTGGTGTTATTCATTTTCAGCAAGTCTGAATGTATCAAAACAGGATGTAAATACAATATATTGGTAATCAAATTCCACGTCCACAGCTGAAAAAAAAAACAAACAAAAAGAAAAGAAACAAGTTTGAATATTATGTTGCTTTGAATCTCCACGGGTGTCCACAGCACAAAATTGATTTCCAATCGCTTATTCTTTTCATCAAGACAATTAAATTCTGTTTGTATCATCGTTTCAGCCCTGGAAAATGTGCTCGATATTTCTTTTTTTTTTTCCATGCTTTCGTTTAAAAAAAAAGGCTACTCTCAAAGGTGTTGGTCTATTAAATGTTGAATACGTGTACTGTGGTTAGGAACTTGACATCAGATGTGTAGTAATTTGGGATTACGCAGCGAAATGAAAAGTCGGTCGAGAAATTTCTGCCAAGCCTTTTAAGAGGCCGGTAGGTTTTCGGTCTGTTGCTTTACGGCTTACTGATCCGCGATGTGGTTTAATAAGACTTACCAGGCAGCTTCCTATCTGGTGTTGATTGTATCAGAATGTCTTATTCCAGCTGGGTCGACATAACAAAAACCGTAGGATAGCCTGCCTTGTTCAGTACGCCCGATTCCTGTCAAGCTCTTGAATAGCAAGTTATTGTTTCTCCTGAGCTAGTAACTTATATTTGTTACCAGGTGATTTAAAACAGATCGATCACTTCCACAAATTTTCATTCTTCTTCATAACCAATTTTTTCACTCCACTCGTCAAGGATGCGAAGGTTTACAAGCTCTAATATTTCAATGCTTGCGCAGTTCAGACTATATGATTTGCAATTGTTGATGAATTCGCGCATCGCCGCTAAATTTCGAAATCACGCACGGGTCTGGGCATAAATTTCATCTTACTACAAACAGTCCCTTCATTGGTTGCGAAGACGGTGGAAAGTAACACACTAGTGGATACCGGTGCCTGCTCAATCCACTCCGGGATCAAATTCTGTACTCACCTTTGAGTCTGTTCCCCAGTTATGCAACAGAGACTGTCCCTATCCAACTCCTTTTGACACTTGAACACTTCACTTCTCTGAGCTCTTCTGAAGAACGCTGTTGAGTCCAACAGGAAAGACTGTAAATATGGATCGACGTTGTCTAGCAGATTCGATGGCGTGCAAAAATTAACTTTCGTCCTGCTTAATTGGCGGCATTTAGATCACAGCAGGAATGAGATTATTTCCTACCCTATTCAGTCATGTACTGTTCTTAGCGGTCAATAGTCGATTGGGTAGCTTTCAACCAGCACATGCCCAAATTTTTTGTGAGTCATGGTTTTTCTTGGGTTTTCAAGCGGCTCAAAGAGGCTCATTAACTGTACAATTGTTGGCGATTTGTACTCTACAGGCTGCTTAAGTTCTACAACGGTTGCCGAGCAGAATAGCTTAACAGTGTGGTCCACTTTTGTGTACGGTCATTCTTGCGTGATACATCTTAATATCTATGGCTAATGCTGCCCTTCGGGGTGGATACTAAACGGTTTCGCTGCCTAATTCCCCGCCTGCTAAACGAAACAAACCAATCAAAGGCTGTAGTCATGTGTCTGTTTGTGAAGTGGCCCTAGTAGTAAATGGGTTTCCTACTGATAGATTTTCTGTGGAGGGATTAGACCATGACCTTGCCTTCACTTAGAATGAATCAACTCATCCGCATTGAAAACGCCTGCAGCCACTTTATAACTGAATAAAACTCAAGAATACCGACAATATTTTGACAGGAGCTTATACAAAACTTCAGAGCTTGCCTTTTACACAAGATAAACATGTTTTAAATTATTTCACTTGTAACTTTGAAGGTTCTCCTGAAACTGACTCTCCCTACATCGACAATGCGGATAGAAGTACCACTGCTGAGCTCTCACGTAAAACAAGCGCTTTCACAATCTTTGTTTAAGAACTGATCTTGTATTTAAATTAAAGTACGTCTAAGTTGTCTAAATGCCCGAAGGATAGTTTCTGATACACAGATAGCGTATTAGAAAATTAATGATACATCGCCAGTTACTCTCTCTTATTAGCTTTGTGGCCACAATGTCTCCACGTGCAATCCCTTGCATTTAAACATATTACGCCCAGACAATCAGAAGTGACAAATTTTGGACAAAGTGCATTAGGATGGTTTTTGTGGGTTGTTATCTAAAAGTAAAAGGAAATTTTTTTTTACCTAAAATGTAGGGTCACACTGAGCTTTTAGCAGAGATTTTAGCAGCCCTCATCACCCAAGTGCAATGCCTCAGGGAAGGGCATCTTTAGTTTTGAAAATAACTTTTTTTTTCATTCATACAAGAAAGTGAAGAAGAACATAAAAGTAGAAAGGTGTTTTGGTGCATAAAATTATGTTGCAAACGAGCAAATGAATATCTACCCTCTGTTTAAAAAATATGTATTTACGATCCTTCTTTCGTGAAGCCAGCAGGATTCTTATGTCGCAAACTAAACCTAGTAAATTTCAATTAAAGCGAATTCAAAAGGTGGGAACGATCATTTCAACTCAATTACATTTGTTAATTGCAGCGAAATATTTAAGAACATCGTGTGCGTCTGAAAACATAGACTACTATAACAAAAAAGGGAAATTTGCGACAGAGATTTAGAAACCTCGTGAAAATCACTCAATTTTTTTCAGTAAACACAAGGCGCTGATAATATCTATCTTGCACACACACACACACACATACACACACACACACACACACACACACACACACAAAAGGACCAGAGCCTAGTAGCAGGAAAAAAAAATTATCAAACTGAGTCTATCACACTGATCTGATCACAAACATGCTTGGCTTTGCTAATGTATTTCGAGTCTGTAGGGAAGTAGGGAGGGGGGGTAAATAGGGGTATGCATATTCGTCGATCAACCTCGTCAGGCGTAACTAAACCTTACTCTATTTCTTTCAGATATGAACAGCTGTTTTTTTTCAATTTTCCGTGATATAAACTAACCGCGTTTGAATGCGCATGCGCTTTTTTACTTCTACGAAATTTATATTTTACTCAAAGTTTTTCTTGGCCTTATGTACTGGCACTGAGAAAGTAGCTTAATTCATCATAGTAGAAGGTAATTTGGTTATATCAACTAAGTTGAGATTGTAAATTGGCCACCGTAAATTACAGAGTTAAAAAGCTGACGTTTCGAGCGTTAGCCCTTCGTTAGAGCGAATGAAAGAATTGTGGGTTATGTGTGGGTTTAAAGGCAGAAAGTGGAGCTACGCTATTGGTGGGAACATGGTCACGAGAAAAACACAAAGAAATTAGTAGAATGAAAAGCATTCGTTGATACCTGTGGGGTTAAGAGTGCCGATTTGAAAGATAAACTTTTGTTCAAGAGTTTTGGAGTTTTCCGAACTACCTAGATGTAAGGAAAGGCCGCAGATTGTCATTTGCTGCTTAGAATGACTAGGTAGATTTAAGTGTCTAGCGACTGGTTTTGATGCGTCCTTGTCATTCCTTTCTTCGACGCGAATGTGTTCTCGGAATCGGTCACCTAGTCGGCTTCCTGTTTCGCCGATGTATATCTTTTTCAGTGTAGTAAAGTGCAAGTTATGCAATAGATGGCGTTTGCGGAGGTGCACGTGAACTGATCAGTGATCTTAATGGATCGTTTGGGTACCGATATTTTCTCAGCATTGTGAAGGAAAGGACAAGTTTTGCATCGTGCGCGAGCGCGAGTGCCGGGTTATTAGTTTGGAATAAACTTCTGACCAAAAAATTGCCTATTTTTTTGTCGCGTTTGCACCTTGTTTCTGTCGTTCAAGCGGGTCACCACCGCGCCCAACTTATTGATCGCAATCCATTCTCCCTCGCATTTCACTCTCACAACCACTCAGTTAAAGCCATTATTCTTGATGGCTTTAAATTACTTTAAAACGATCCAGAGACTGGCACTATCTTTTCGCAACTTCCATTCATTTCATACCCACGTTTTTCAAAAAACTGGAACATTGACTCTGATTTATGGAAAAAATCAGTCTCATTACTACATGAACGTCTACTTCGTTGTTAAGATTACTGATCACTTCACGTGCACCTCCGCCAACGTCATCTATTGCATAACTTGCACTTATTGTTAAAAGGTATACATCGGCCAAACAGAAAGACGACTAAGTGACCGATTCCGAGATGAACACCTTTGCGACGTAGAAAGGGATGACAAGGACTCATCAAAACCAGTCGCTGGATACTTTAATCTACCTAACCATTCTAAGCAGCATATGGCAATCTGCGGTCTTTCCTTACATTTAGGTAGCTCGGAAAGCCACAAAACTCTAGAAAAAAAGTTTATCTTTCAAATCGGCACTCTTAGCCCCATAGTTATCAACGAACGCTTTTCATTCTTCTAATTTACCCGCGTTTTTCTCGTCACTATGTTCCCACCAATAGCGTAGCTCCACTTTCTGCATATAAACCCACACACAACCCACAATTCCTCCATCCGCTCTGACGAAAGGCTAACGCTCGAGACGTCAGCTTTTTAACTCTTCACGGTGGCTAATTTACAATTTCAATTTAGTTGATATAACCAAATTACCTTGTTACCCCCACCGACGCAGCACCACAGTTTCTTTAGAAACTTACCCCCTTCATCATATCATAACTTTGTTTAAATGCCGAAAACGTAAATTTTTCACTACAGCTGTCAAGGCCGGTCGAGTACTGTCACTAAACCGATCGATTCAGTAAATACCATTTAATTACATCAATTGTGTAAGCTTCGCAAGGGAGCGCCGGCTACATTTTGTAATAACTGCTGGCATGCGTAACAAGATTTCCTTGAGGTCTTTTAATCGGGGGTAACCGAGAACGCTTGAACTGCCAAAAAATTCGTTATAAATTCAAATCCCTCGCTCCTATTTTTTCCGAAAGTTGACTACAAGTAAATCAAAAGTCTCGCGCGAAACATTACGTGAAAGATCGAAACTCTAAGGAAACGGAAGCAGCTGGGGCTTATTCTACGTCAGCGGTTACCTGCAGAATTTTTTGCTCGCCGCGGCCGCTTGTCAAACATGGCGGGAAACCCAATCTTATAAACACGTAAAATTGAAACTGAAAGGAAAAAAAAAAAATCCATCACCTCCCAAAATGTTACCTTTCGTTACGACATGACCGTACCTTAGTTTTATTTACGGTATCAAAATCGAATGAAGATGCCTCAAAAGTGACTGAAAGAGTTTCTCTTACTGCCCCAAAGGGATGCTTGACAACCAGAAGTCTAGTTCTCCAAACAAAACCTAGCCTGCGAACAGGCTCCCGCCTTGGAGGAGCACAACGGCGCGCCGTTGTGCTCCTCCAAGCCGGGAGCCTGTTCGCAGGCTAAACTGAAAACCGAAGGGACACTAAGAGATCATGTTGAAAGATAAAAATTGCCTTACCGTCCGAGGCTTCCTTATCAAGTGTATGAGACCTAGTTGCGTTTGTTCAAAACATAAGCGACCTAATGGCAAGTTTTCCCGTTTGTTTCTTTTGACGACGAATCATTAACATCGGCTGAAACATTAATTACGAATCAAATTACCAGCTCAGATAGCAATATCGAAAAGAGGAGAATTTGATAAACGAAAATTTATCCCATTCGCGCTTGATGGATGTCTAGCACGTTCCAGAGGGATCCTTCTTGTAAAACCTGCGGTTGTGAAACTCTCACCAAGAGGAATAATCCGGGAACAACTCTTCTTTTCACAGAACAACTCATCACGGAGAGTTGGTCTCTATGTATGGCGTTCCATTTCCGCCAAAATTCAATGTTCTATTTTACATCGTACTTTACACAATATTTTTTACATTTTGCGTTTGTCATTCGAGTTTGCACTGGCGATTCAACTTTTTTGCATTCAACATTAAACTTTTGTTTATGCAAAAAAATATTGAAAAATATTCAAAATTAATGATCAATCAGACAGAACCTTCTGAACCGCCAAAAATCTCTGACATAATAATTACGCACCTATACGGGTGATTTACTCTGAGTAAAAAAAAAAAAAACTAGAAAAATAAACAAACATAAGAGTATTGTAAGCAAAAGCTCTAGGAAAAATATTTAATTCTACGATCGATGCCTTCCAACGTACAGCGCGCATGAAGTTATCAAGATGGAGCTGACGTACACGTACTTGCGTCAGCGTGCGAACAAACTAACTTCTTCATACTTAACAAAGGTTGCCCGATTCTTACTTGGAGGTGGTGTTTCTTCCAGAGAAGAAAGACGCTCAGCTACCCTCAAAAGGGTGGCTCTCACCTCACCTAAACTAGCAGATTGTGCGGCAGCATCGATATCTTGCCAACCGGCGGCCATGACGTCCCTCGACGGCTAGGAAGTGGAGAAAGGTCTCCCGAGTCCACTCAACTACGAATTTTCTCGTCCCTATCGTCCACCTTTTGAGCAGGGGTAGTTCAGGGTGATTGCGCCCACGGTCTCCTTCGACCACTGACCAGCGGGTAAAAGTCCAATTCGAAAAGTTGAAAATCGAACGCGAAAACTTGCAAGTACAATGCCCAAAGTCGGAGGTCGGAAGCCAAAACTTAAAGGACAAATGCTAAATGTTGGATGCGAAAACATGAATGTGGATTCCACTGAACTTGAGAGTCGAATTCGAAAACTACACTGTTGCCTCTAAAAAGTTGAATGTCGAGAGCGATAACATAAATGTTGCATAAATAAAAGTTTCATGTTGAATGCAAAAAATTTGAATCGCTAATGCAAACTCGAATGAGAAACGCAAAATGTAAAAAATATTGTGAAAAGTACGATGTAAAATAGAACATTGAATTTTGGCGGAAATGGAACGCCATATCTACGCACGTGGAAATATTTACGAGGGAAAAAAAATGTTTTCTTGTGTTCGCAGTTGTTTCTACTTGAAATTTTTTCGTGTAAACCTGCTCTAGGGAATGAATATCATTGAAGAAAGTCAGATAAATGGTACATAAAGAGGAATAAAAAATGAATTCTTTTGTTTTTCGTTTAGACACTAAGTGAGGCACTGTGTCACTAAGTTGACTCAAAAGGCCATTTTGGCTTGATTTTCAGGTAAACTTGAAGTTGACGCGCTATCCGGAATGTTACATCCAAGCGAGTCAAAATAAATAAAAATACAAAGCATATCATAGTACTATAAAAACAATGCAATCGAGGTCAAGTTCTAAATACTCTAAACCATTGCGTTACACTAACCAAGAATGCAAATTTAGTACGCAGTCATCCGCTGACCACATAGACATTCCAGCTTCTACTAGATGGCATAATGGTAGAACTACTGTGACTAAGCGACGGACACTGAAACTGTGATCACGATGTTGTGCAGGGGAGACTTATCTTCGTACAAGCAGGATAGTATCTGGTCGTGGTTTATTTGTTTCTGCACGACGATATGCATGGTGCTTTCGGTTGGATTTACGTTCGCTCTTGGTGTTCTCTTTCCAGTTTTAATGAATTATTTTGACGAAAACCGAGAGAAAACAGGTGAGTTTGTTCTGTATTGAATCAGTCAGGAATTTCCCACTCAGTTTGCATCGTATTAGCAAGTAGTTTGGATTTTTCCGAAGAAATGCGGGCTTACAAGTTTTTCTCAGTCAATAGCGCTTGTTTTACGTGCGGACAAGGAAATTCTGATCTATTACGTGGTACTTTCGAAATACGATTATTCACTGTCTTGTTATGACACAAAGCGTAAGTCCACTAATCATTAATGTTTACTCATAGGTTTGATATCGTTGTTGCTAAGTCCATTATCTTAAACACAGAACAACGAAAACTCGACTGTAATCATGCAGTTCTTGTAATTCTAAATTTTCCCTTTGTTTACTGAATCACGAGATATCTTTTCACGAGTTGAAAGCCGTCATATCCGTCACGCATCGATTCTCCCCACGCGTCACGATATCAAACACAATAACGCATGTTCCCAGCTACTTTTAGTAGGGCTTCCCTCTCCTTGGCTGAGCTAATAATGCAGGAGACAGGCCTTACTCGGGCGGGTTTCATCGTCCTGGACCAGAATTTTTTAACCTACCGATGGAATCAGCCATTTCCGAGTTTTATTTGCTTGAGATTAACACTCTTCTTTTCATATCCCAACCTTCGCACTAACCCTCGTTTTGCCACAGAAACATCGAGCATCTTGGAAATGGTTTCTTTTAGTCCCCATGTTTAGGAATCAAGTTTTCGATATGAACGTTTCTTTAAACAACTGCTTTATTATGTACATCCCAAATGTTCTGGAACAGTTAATTCTTTGGATATAAATTTGGAAAATCAATGCCACATTACGATGAGTAATAACTTAACAGCTAGAATAACTTTCTTTTCTCCGCAGCATGGGTCTCATCTATCATAATAGGCGTATTTTGTTTCCTTGGTCCTATTTCGAGTTCAATCCTGAACAGATTTGGTATGCGGGTCACTACGATTTTGGGTTGTTTGTCGTGTGCAGTTGGCCTTGCACTGGGTTCATTTACTCCAAACATCATTATCCTCTACGTTGCCTTTAGCTTGCCTTTTGCTATTGGGGTATCGGCCATCTACGTGGTTTCACCAATCATTGTATTTCAATACTTCATCCAGAGACGATCGTTTGCTCTTGGAATCGTCACTGCTGGGCAAGGATTGGGAACAATGATTCTTGGACCAGCTCTTCAAGCTTTAGTTGATATCTTTGGTTGGAAGAACTCTTTCCGCTTATTTGCCGGTATTTTAGCTTTTGCATCACTTACTGGAGTCATCCTTCACAGAAAAAGTACTCGTTTAGAGACTGATGAACGACAAGAAGCCCGTAGAAAGAAACCTCCGCGAAACCTTTCGTTGTTAAGGGATCCTATCATCTTCATGATAGTGCTGAGAAATGGACTTACCACATTTGCTCGTCTGGTGCCGTACGTACACATAGTAGGTATCTCACCTCCAGGCCCACATATAACCGTTTTTGATTTGGTGTACAAAGCCAACCCTTTGATTGGTGTACTCTGAATCCCCACGGTATTAATGAATGCTTTTCATTCAACAAATTTATTCTTACAAGTGTTTTTTCCGTTACCATGCTCACAACGATAGCGTACCTCCATCTATCTGTGTATAAACCACACACAACCCTTTTAAAATTCCTTTATTCGCTCTGACGAAGGGCGAACACTTGAAAAGTCAGCTTTTCAATCTCTCTACAGTAGCTAATTTCCATATGATTTAAGGGGTGAAAGGAAATTACAGTTACCAGTGGTGAAGAATGTCGGACATTCTAGCCGCTTTTAAACGTGCCATTAGGAGTTATATATCGAGTGGGGATTAGTATATAATTATTAGCATTTTATATGAGGTTTTATATGAGTCTTTCGATTTTAAACTTCTTGTCATTTGTTTTGTTGTTGTATGTTCGGAGATACTAGCACATCTAGTGCTATTCATAAATCCAAATGGAAATAAAGTTTATGTATGTATGTATGTATGTATGTATGTATGTATGTATGTGTGTATGTATGTGTGTGTGTGTGTGTGTGTGTGTGTATGTGTGTGTGTGTGTGTGTGTGTGTGTGTGTGTGTGTGTGTCTGTATGTATGTATTATCAATTCAGTTTATACCAGCATCTCAAGAGTCACACCATCTCGATCAAGTAACTCTCTCTGGTGGAGTACATTCGAACGTAACAAATTCCAATTCTCTCTCTTTTTTTTTTTCAGATAAAGTATTGTGATGATCTCGGCATTCCAGCAGACAAAAGCTCCCTGCTGTATCTATTTATGGGCATATTTGCAACTATGGGACGTCTTAGCGGAGGATTTTTGTGCAATTTGAGGTTCACAAAGGCCCGATTTCTTCACCAAGCTGGGACATTTGTTGTCGGAGCGTGTACAATGCTACTTCCCTTGGCAACTACTTATGCTGGACTGGTTGCTTTCGTCATTATCTTCAGTGTCGCAGATGGAATCATGGTAACAAGTTTAATTATAGAATGTATGGAATCTGTTGAAGAATCGAAAAGGGCCTCAGCGTTTGGGCTTGTATTGATGGTTGCAGGTGGATTTGCTTTGGGTAGCCCACCCTTATCAGGTATATCATGATACGTTAGGCTAGATTAGACGCAACTTAAATCGCTTTGATGTAATAACTTTAGCCTATTCATTACGAGAACTTAAGATTGTTAGTAGTTTCCCTTTAATTTTAAAGTGCACCTAAACACAAAATTTTTTTTCGCTTAACGAAAATTAACGGGTGTTGTAGAAGGATGTGGCAACGAGCGAAATTTGCAAGAGGGTATCGCTCTTCATACATTCCTCATACAACACACCTAGTCGGCATATTTCGGAAAATATCGACGACAACCTTCCCAAACAAGTGAAAATGTGTGAAATGCAGACTTTCGTGTTCTCGATTTGACGTCACATTACCCGCTAGAGCCATTCCTCTTTAAACTCGGTCGTGGGACAAGATGGCGGCCGATTCTCCGTATTTTGACCGGGCACAGAAAATTAAAGATTGGAGCAAATTAAAAAATTTTTGCACAGAAATACTCCAAAAAATAAGCTTATTTCGTTAAGTGAAAAAAATATATACTTGGGTTTAGATGCACTTTAACTATCATTGTCTTATTAATCTCCTCTAATTCCCCCCTCCTCCCCGCTCCTGTTCCCCGCTTGTATCTGTGAATTGGATATATGTTTATCCTTTCGGAAGAGACGTCGACCTAGCAGATTTTTGAACAAACACTGAGGTTACTGAATAACAGTTAAGTTTTGTGTTTTACGTTGTCAAACTACAAAGGAAAGAAAATATATACGATACAATACTTTACAGATACAACTAACTACAGGAATTGCGAAAGATACAAGAAAATCACCAAAACTACTTACAATTCTGGTTGCCTTCTCTTCTTACTTTTTGAAGCGATTAATTCGATCACATTAGCCCATCTTCTTTTCGGATATGCGCTGAACTATAACCTTTCGTAACTATCGATATTTTGTTGTCAATATTCCAGGGTTCATGGCAGATAAGTTTGGCAACTACTTTGCTGCGTTCCTTATGGCTGGTGGAGTGGCGATTGTAGCCAGTCTCGTCCCATTTCTTCTTGTTTGTGTTAAACAAGATCAAAAGGAGAACTTTGATGATGATGTTGAAGAGACAGTACACCCAGGTCAGATAGAGGATGCGGACAACACCGAACTGAAGTCCAGAGGTTTCTCTCATGACTCCGCGATATCTGTAATTGGTAGAGATCGTCTAAGAAGGTCTTCCTCATTCGCTTTAGCCTTGGATAGTCCTATCTTTTAGTGAAGAACATTTTACTTTTTTGTCATAAAAGGTATATTAAAATGTGTTTTATATTTTCAAATTATATTCCCTATTAAGAGTTAAGCAGTAGTAGTGCTGAAACGAAAACGAAAATGTACTGTTTGCAAGGTCTGGGAAAAACTCGTGCAAAAACGCTTACACAACTGCTACACAAAGGAAATCACATTCTTGTCTGATTACAGCTGCATTCCTTTGAGATTTTCTAGAGGCTTTGGTTCTCACAATGAAGACTTTCCACAACCTTTTCAGCAACTTGGTAAGTAACAAGGTAATAAAATTGTGCGGTAGCTAAAAGATGCAAGAGGCCACCGAAGACAAGCGAGTACAAAAGTGATCCATTCATACATATACCTACATATATTTGATTATTACTTTGAATACAAATTTACCCGTTTTCATACGCCCACAGGTAGCTTGACTGCAAACAAACGTTTAATTTGAATAGGTTACATTGCCGAAAAAAATGCACTGCAATAATGTTCCGTCCCTCGAATGACTGACAGGTCTAGCTAGCCATGAAGCGTACAGCTTCGTTGAACGAGGTACTTCTACGTTTGTTCCTCTTGAAATTATCTTTTTCCGCTGCATCATGTGTTTGAACTTTTGAATTGCTTTACTCTAAAGTAAAGAAAGCTTATGAATTAATTGGAAGGTTTATAGGAAAAATGACAGGCAAAAGAACAGAAAAAATATTTCTTTTAGAGGAAGCTACATACAGAAAATGTAAAGATCGTTTATTTTATACTTGAGCAATATTTATTGACTAAAGAAATATTTATTGTGAGTTGAATAAAAGGTTTCTGAGATATTCGTGCTCAAGTATGCTTTGGCTCCACTAAACGACTCGACAGAGACCATCCAGCTAACTGAAGGGAAATTATGTCATTTCACAAATTATGTAATGGCATATTCCTTGTACGATGGGGATCCTTTCGTAATACAAGGCCAAATTATTGCCATCCTTCCATGTTTGCGGGACATCAATTGCGATGTTTGACGAGTTAGGCAAACAATTAGACAGGTGTGATGGTCCATATCGAATGATTGCACAGTTTGGTAAAACTGGGTCACCCAGGAAACAAACTTTAAAATCGTTTTGTTTATATAGGCGCGACGCCCTTGATTTAATTGCATCTTGGTCTGTAGCAAAAGTGTCCTAAAATTTTCGAAAAGCTCCTTACCAAGTGCTTCAGATAATTGAAGTGCAGATTTAATTTTTGGATTTTTTTAGGTATATAAAAAGATATTTTGAAGTTAATAAGGTACTATCGTCCCTTCTGGTTCAGTGAGGGGTTATCGTTTGAGAAGTGAATTTATTTATTTATTTAATCACTTTCACCAGAGTGTGGTGAGGGACGCACAACAGAGCGAGGCTCCAAATTAAGTGCACCCTATATCCCACCCATCCCCCCCCCCAGGGGAGGACATCCATCACACAGTCATCTCGTGTGTGGGAAATTAACGTCTCCTACCCCTAACCCTGCAGGAGACGGGACCACCATTCATTCGTCCCTATCCGAAAATACATGTCATGATTTCGGTTCTCTTCCTGCAAGACTCTTGGGATAATATCTAATCTTCCCCCCTGCACTGAGCAGTTTACGCGCTGTTTTCGGCAAAAATATCCAAATGCAGAGAGAACATTAAAGACGATTCAGGAAATGCCGGGTGACAAAATTACAACTAGGAATTACTCAAGTCTAAAAATGGAGCTCTATACAAGCTTTAATCCATTCGCACTTGCTTCTACTTTCGTTGTGTGCATAAAACTACCCTTAGAACTGAATATATATTGAAAGAGAGTCGGCTAAATCGAGCACAGAGAGGAACAATAAAGAAATTATTTAGTTTTTCCTTTCGGTTCCTTGTTCAGCTGCTTAACTACTGTAGCATCTAAGCCAGAGACCGGAATTTAAAATCCCAGGCATCAAAGATAAATAAAATGCAGAGAATAAAAACTTAGCATCAAAGACAGCCAAGTTTCCTAGATGCTCTAGGCATTGCGTTACGATACGCTAGGATGCAAATTTGATATGCACCTATCCGCTGACCATTTATCAAGAGAAGACTTCATGCAATAACACTCCACTAATTCTGCGACATACTCGAAACATACACTGCAACTGAGATCATGGAACTGTGCCGCGGAGACTTATCTTCGTACAAGCAGGATAGTATCTGATCGTGGTTTATTTGTTTCTGTACGGCAATATGCATGATCTTTTCAGTTGGATTCACCTTTGCTCTTGGCGTTCTCTTTCCAGTTCTTATGACCTATTTTGACGAAAACCGTGAGAAGACGGACGAGTGTTTTAACCTGTTAAACCAGTCATAATTTTACAACCCGACTGGTATCGCATTAGCAGGGAATTTCGATGTGTCCGAAGGTATCCTGGTTTGTATGTTTTTTCTTTGGTTGATGCAATCATCCGAAATTGTCATTTCTCTGCAGCTGAGGAAGGATGATGAGGAATGACAAGAATTACCTTTTATGAGTATTAACTCTTAAGGGAATTTTACTTTGCGTCTTTCGGCTCAAAAATCAAATTAAGGGTGCTTAAGACCACTGTACAGTTTTAGGAATGACAATGCCTAGCCTGCGAACAGGCTCACGGCTTGAAGGAGCACAACGGCGAGAAGCATGACCTTGTATACAAAGCAAAAGTTGCATTTACATGTAAGAGAATGTCCGCTCACTAGTGTTCCAATATTCAGTTGCCTTTTACTGAAGTCCACTTTATTCAACGCTGAACGACGAAAACTCGACCATGATAAATCACAGCAACGGTTTATTCGTCCTTATCCGAGAAGACTAGAATATCTATCCATTTCTTGATATAATAGAAAGATAGCAAATTCTCCTCAGTTATTTTAAGACCCTGAGTGGTGGTGCGGCCGGGGCTTGAACCCTCGACCTCCCGCACAACAGTCCGGCGCTCTACCAATTGAGCTAACCAGGAGGCGGTTGGTGTACCGAGCCAATCCTGTAGAATATATATTTTTGTTTATTTTATTGGTCTTTCTTCATCTATATTGGTGAAAAAATGGTAACCTGCAGAAAAATTGCCAGATCCATCACTAGAGTGAAGGATATTTCAGGTTGAACTGAGTCAGCACCTGATACTCTACGAATCTTTGACATGCCATTACGACCGCCATATTGGTTACTAGAAACGGCATTAAACTTTTCATCTCTGGAAACTTTGTCTATTCGTTCTACTCGTTCTGTGCACCAGGCCGTTATAATGGATACTTCCAATAGACCATTTTACAGTTGTGTACTTACTTTCCAAGCCTTTTATTAGGAGTGCCTCACTCCTGTTGAAAGGCTTGGCACTCAAGCACGCAACTGTAAGTTGAACTATTGCTTGCTGTTGTGCAGGCATAAGTGGTTACCCGCTCTGAAAGAGCAAAAGCACTTTCTCATCCTTCGTAATGTGTTCTATTTTAATGAAAACGTTCACGGCGGCAGTAGTTCCCAAGTCACACTATAAACTCTATGTTTCTTGAGAAGATTTTTGCCCAAGTGTATTTCAGCGGAATGCTCTCAAAAGACACTCGTACTAAATTTGAAGACAACAATAGTCTAAGGACGCATATAGGAAAAATCGGCCGCACCACCATGATCAAGGAACATTTTAGCAGAATACGTTCGAACCTAAGAAAATCCCAACTCTTTCTTCAGATAAAGTACTGTGATGATCTTGGTATTCCGCCAGACAAAAGCTCCCTGCTGTATCTATTTATGGGCGTATTTGCCACCGTAGGACGTCTTGGTGGAGGATTTTTGTGTAATTTGAGGTTCACGAAGGCCCGATTTCTCCATTAAGCTGGGACATTTGTTGTTGGAGCGTCTACAATGCAACTTCCCTTGGCAACTACTTATACTAGACTGGTTGCCTTTGTTATTATCTTCAGTGTCGCAGATGGAATCATGATAACAAGTATAATTATAGAATGTTTGGAATCCGTTGGAAATCGAAAAGGGCCTCACGCGGCGTATGGACTTTTGATTGGTTGTGGGTGGATTTGCTTTGGGTAGCCCACCTTATCAGGTATATTTAACAAATCGACAGTAATTGAGCGTAGTCTGTGACCAATATCACTGTCGATAAGAGTACAGACCATGCTAAACCACTATCGATTTTTGTTTTACTACAATAACGACGTCAAAATTTTGAGTCATCCATGCATGTTTACGAGGTGATAAAGGCATTGCTTGACCCGTTAACGCGAGCAGCGTTACGTTGTCTGAACTCTTATCAACAACGCAAAATTTTCCAAAAGACACTCGTACTAAATTTGAAGACAACAATAGTCTAAGGAAGCATATAGGAAAAATCAGCCGCACCACCATGATCAAGGAACATTTTAGCAGAATACGTTCGAACCTAAGAAAATCCCAACTCTTTCTTCAGATAAATTAGACTCTCTTTCTTCAGATAGCGTCATCATTGTAAATTGAGATTAAAAAAAAATTATATAGATTAGAGACATAAAAAGCTTAAAATGCTGTAATGTTATAACTTCGGTTTATTCATTTGGAGAACTCAGGATACTTAGAGCTATACCATTGAAAGAGCTTAGCCCCCATTTATCCACTCGTGCGTTTATCGTTTCCCTATCGATGACCTCACTCCAAGCATCCCTTGGAAAAAAAAAAACAGATCTCACCATCTCGAACCCAGGAAATGATATCTATAGCTTCCCGTCTGTTTTCCGTCATTTGCCATGGTATCACTGTACTCAACGAGAGCCTTCCTTAAAACTAAACTCCTCTCCCCCCTTCCCCTCATGTTCCCAACGGTTTCTCGATTCCCGTCTATGACGTTCTTAAGATTCCTTTAACGGTTTATGGAAAAACCAGAAGCCTGCCGTGATTGTGGCCTCCCTGAAATACATGTTGTGGTATGACTTTTTCAAAATAGTTTTAAGGAAATCGGTCAGATTAGGCCATCTTCTGTTCAGATATGCAACGTACTGTCATCAAATGCAACTGTCGATGTTTTGTTATCAGTATTTCAGGGTTCCAGATAAGTTTGGTAACTACTTTGCTGCATTCATGATGACTTCGAAGAGACAGCACGCCTAGGAAAAATAGAGAATGTGGACGACACCGAACTGAAGTCCACGAGTTGCTCTCGAGACTCATTATCTACGGTTGGTAAAGATCGTCTAAGGTCTTCCTCATTTGCTATAGCCATGGATAGTCCAATATTTTAGTGAGAAAGGATCTTCCTTTTTTTTGTGTGTCAATGAGTTTTTTCAAAGTGGACTAGACTTAGCACATCTTGTACTTTAACTCTTTAACTCCCAGAAGTGATTAGCATGTAACTTTGCCCTATAATATCCATACATTATTCAACAAACAGGTAATGAAAATACTCGAACTTAGCAGGTAGAAGTTGTTATCTTGATCTATTATCAGATTCTCAGAACCAATTTGCAAAAAAAATGTTTAGCAGGTAGAGGGGAGCATTAACAATCCGCAGATCTTCGGGGTGAAAGGGTTCATGCGTATGAAGATTGGCATGCTAATAACAACTATAGAATGATAACCGCTAATTACTACATGAGGGCTAAAAACGTTAAAAGAGGCGAGGGGCACAAGAAACGGCGTGTTTCACTCTTCTCCCTTTAAAATACGCGATTTAGATGCCATATTACTGATCTAAGGTAACGAGAAAATGATTATGTCAGATTAGAATGGACAAAAGATTAACTCTGTGCTGTTTTGTGTGCGGCGCTGACTAAAAACGAGAGAGTTATCCAGCGGTAAACAAACGTTTAATTTGAATAGGTTAGAATTCCGTAAAGAATGCTTCACCGTAAGTGTAACATCGCATATTGCTCTGTTCCTTCATTGGTTCCTTCAATGACTGACAAAGCTAATTGCTTTGTTTACGACTAAAGAGATATACTTTTAAGTCCCTTTGAAATTAACCTTTTCCGCTGAAAGTGGCTTTGCATTACTTTACTCCAAAGTAAACAAATTTAAAAACGGTTGGAAGGTTTAAGTGCAAAACTTCTTCTAGGAGAATAACATGATGCTGAACAAAAATTTAATTCAAAAGTAGCAATCGAGAAAAATTGCGAAGAGGATTTGATTTATACTTGGGAATTATTTATGGACTAAAACTTTGTTATAAGTCAAATATAAGGTCTCTCAAATATGTAAATGCGTCATTATCTTGGTAATCCGACTTAAGTATGTTTTGGCCCAACAAAATGACTCAGCAGAGAAATTAATTTTCGCCGACTAAAGGGACATTTGTTTTAGTTCACAAGTTATTTAATGGCATGTTCTGCAATTGGGAATTCTTATTTGATACAAGACCAGATTGCCACCATCGTTCCATGCTTGCAGAAGCTCAACTGCGACGCTAGCCAGGCATGTTGGACAAATAATTATGATGGGCCATTTCCAATTGGAATAAAATGGGATCACTCAAAACACTTTTAAAATCGTTTTGTTTATTTAGGTGCGACGCCCTCAAATTGATTGCGTCTTGGTATGTAACAAAAATGTCCTATAATTTCTGAAAAACTCTTTACTAATATATACAAGTCAAATAACAGTGTAAATTTTGTTTTTGCCTCTTATGTTGTATAACTTCTGTTTCTCGTGCCATTGAATTCTGGAAAGAAATGAATATGATTCTCTTCCGGTTGTTTCGGTATACCTTGATGATACACCGTCTCTAAATAGTCACAAGCGAGCTTATTTGCCCATGAAGTAGGCAGACTATTCTCTAGGAATCCACAATGGCCTCCTTGCTCTGTAGTCACCAGGAATAAATTAGAAGAAGTCTTAAAAAGGCTAAACGGTATTGTATCTTTTGTACAAATCGGATCATCGAGAGCACTAATGCAAAGTACTGGTATGTGAATGTTGGTGATACTACGCATAGGGTCATTGTATTTCCAATACTCCGTTAAGGAGTTGTACTGGTTTAGTTTGACATAAACCCGCTCATCCAGCTCTTTTATGCTCGAACTCTGAAGTGCAAGGTTATAGTTTATCACATTTCCCAAGCAAGGATGCTGGCGAAGAACACATTTGAGTTTGAACGTCCAAAGCCAATTGTACGGCTCTGGAACATTGTTTGATTTAAACAACCCTTCGGCATCGTAACAAGGTGAAATACAAACTGCAGCATTCAATTGCGATGCATTGCCCACCTCTCCGAGGTATGACATTAGCAGTCCTGAACCTGAAGAAAAACCAATGGCAAAGATTTCCGAATAAGGATACATATGATGTATAAATTGAATAGCTTCTTCCAAATCACGTGCGTCCCCGAAGCTTTGCAATCGATATGTTGATAATGCGGCACCACCGTGACCTCGTCTGTTGAAGACCACCGGGCGAAATTTTCGCGCCAGAACCTCCGTGCAGACCGCGGCCATGTCGGCGGCAGTACCGGTCAGGTCAGGAATAAGAAGCATCACCGGACTCACTTTTTTCATTGTTGTCTCGTCTACTTCCATCCAGTCCAATGCTATGACTCCTTTGTCCGCCATTTGTAAATATTCGCGCTTAAACTCCAATTCCTCCTGCCACCAAGGCCAAACCCACGGTAGTAACGTCTGAAGGTGACAATTTCTGGCCCAAAATGTCGGCTTATAATCTTCATTCAAGCGTTTGCAGCCTTTTTTAATGACCACACTTATTCGTGACTTCTTATAATATAGACACGGTTTAAAATCCTGTTTGTCTTGGAAAAATCGAACGCATATTAAAGTTATAACAACGGCAAGGACCAGTAAAATGGCAGATAAGCACATTTTTAAGCGTATGAATGCCAACGAGATCGTTGACTTGTACGTCTGCCTGTTGCAGAAATGCTGAGGGCTTCTCGGTGCCTTGTTATCCAGAATTCACAATAAGCTTAAGATTGTCTGTTGTAGTTTTCAGATACTTCTAAACATCTGGGAATGTGTACATTTGTAGCGGGCGTAATCTGTCAATACAAAATAATCAAACTGATGTTAGCAGAAGTCAGCGTTGTGTCTTAGTTGTCTACTGATCATAAGAAGCTAAAAAACGGCTGGTATGCAAATGTAAATCTTTCTATCTCGCACGATCTTGTTCGATTGCAGTTTCTTATCGCATATATATCTGGCAATGCGATCGGCCCCGGCGACATTCTTTATTCTGATCTGAGAGCGAACTATTGTCGGCGGCCCTTTCACCTCCGTTCGAATTTGAATTTAAACTAAAAATTGCGCTTAAATCGAGTCGAAAAATCTCCTCAAAAATCTGTCGTGTCTTTTAGAAAAAAAAAAAAATGAGTACATCTGATTTTTACCTGGTTTTGCATGCATGATTAAACTAGGATGGGCTTGCTTTTCTGAGGTCAGTTTTGTTTATAGCCTCCAGTACATAGATGCATCACTTAATTGACAAGACGGCACAGCATCGACCGCAGAGATCACTTCTTTAAATTTGCTTTCCGTAAATCTAAAACAAAATAGAATTTGAAATGAAAGTTCTACCTCGACGAGAAAGGCATCGAAAGGGTCGCCGAAGCCTGGTGAGAATTATCAACAGAGGTTTTTGTGCTATGGCGTCCGCCTGTCAGACTTCATCAGTTGTTGTGTTTTGAAAGAAAATTGCTATCATCAAACACAAGCGGCTAAGAGATAAGACAACTATACATAAATACCTCAGCCTCGACGTGCCATAAGTAGAGTAGAATGTTGTTCAAACTAGGAGGGGAATCTAATCGCGCAATACTCTCTGTCTAGTACATGAACAATTCAATTCGGCGCTTCTTTCGTGTTGCCCACATTATTATGTTTAATATGCAAAAACCAAAGTATGTACTCAATAAAGACAAAAGTGACGTGATCATATGAAGGATCCTGCAAGACGTGTTTGTTTTAGGAGACAGAATGCACTCGTATTTTCCATCTTGTTTATTCGTCACTGTTCTGCAAGACAGAACATTTCAGAACGTTTAACGCTTTGCCCAATCATATATTTCCCAGTTAAAGAAAAATCATTTAAAAAGGCAAAGACCGGATATTCGTTGACGCAATTAATATGGCTGTCAAGGAAATTATGCGAGTGATCTTGAGCTGTGGTGAAGAACTGCAGTTTTGTAAGAAATTTCGCCTGGTTTAACGCTGAGATTTGAATTCTTTGACTCAAAGAGTAAATTTCACCTTCAGTGCAATTTTCAAAACAGCTGCGCGAGTTCTGCGACAGATTTTCAATTCTAACCACCGTTTGTTGTTATTCTTTCTCCCAATGCCGAAATTGGTATAAATAACCTTTGTCACTTCCAATTAAAGGGGCTATTTTGATTACGAAAGCAAAGAACTTCCATTATGGACCAAGATTAAATATCACTTAGTTCAATGCTACATTTTCTCGGTTTAATGTCTTCAAAAAAATCCGCAAACAGCACTGGCGACAGAAAATCTGATTGGAGAAGTATCAAGTGAACGCCAACAGGAAAAAAAATATTCCCATTGCGTAGTTAATGTACCAAAATGCTCGATGTTTGTGTTTCCTTAATGATAAAAATACTCAGTTTGAGTTAAAGAGAACGCTTTGAAATATGTGTCAAAACTAATTACTTTATTCTATGGCTTTCAAAATGCGGCAAATTGGAAATGAGGAAATCTGAATAACTGTTTATAACTTCTAGCTCCATTACTACTTTTAAACATGAAAGCAACGTTTTTTTCCGACACCTTTTTCGTAAAATGTCTCCCACAATTTCTCTGCTTGTCTTGTTCTCATAATTTATTCTACGGTCCAAGTGCGTCAGTGACGCCTGAGAAGAGAATATTTTTCAAAGAAACTGGGATGTATTTCACTGATCGACCGCTGGTCAATGTTTGCGGGGCCTCATCGATATTCTTTTCACTGAACGTCAATCTGGAGTACGCTCGGCTAAATTTCAAAAAGTGTAGCCTTTCTAAGAATTCTAAATTTGTTAGTATATACAGCTACATCAAAGCCATCCTAAACGCAACTCATAAGGTTTCCTTTTAGTCCTAAATGGTGTTTGCCATCATAAAACACAATTTGTTTTCTCACGTAAGGTTTGAGGAGAACACTGACTTACACCTACGCCGGCTAGACTGATTTCACTTAACCTCTCCAGTTGCACGAATAATTAACGAAACAATTCGAAATTATCACAATCTGGTAGAAGAAGTTTTTTTTTTAAGCATGAATCGATCAATCACTTATTCCTTCAATTCCAGCCGAGAAAAAAAAAGTGAAAGTTACTTTATAACCTGCTTATCTTATCTTATAGGCAACAGCCCACTAAAGTAGTATGTTAACTATAAATAATACCAATCTTATTGGGGTTGGCGGGTGGTCTGATCGAGACGTCGCGACTGACTTTTTTTTTCCTTTTTTTTTCTCTGAACCGAAATCTTGCCGATATAATTGCGTCAAAGAAACCCGCAACCAAGACTTCAATGCTTTTTAAAAAACATGTGTTCTAGTGCCTGCGTCACTTGAGCGATTCATAAAAGCCTTCAAAGCTTAGCTCTAAGTAAAGTTCTCTCGACTTTGCATCTCAGAGTTTGATTTTTTACCCAGCAATTTCCTGGTTTTTCGATTTTTCGGTTTTTTTCGTGACAGAATATTATGTGAGACAGTTTTGCTCAAATTAAGAATAAGCAGAAAGTGTAGTGATCGAGACTCCTATGCGAAAGGACTCAGTCAAACGAAACAAAACAAAAATAAACCAGACTTTGAGACCTTTTTAAGACCAACACTTAAGGTCTCAAAACAAGTGAGAAGAATATGCTACCTTTCTACAACACCAAGAAATGGTTAGATATTCTAGTCTTATCGGATAGGGACGAATAAATGGAGGTCCCGTCTCCTGCAGGGCTAGGGGTAGGAGACGTTAATTTCCCATGCACGAGATCACTGTGTGATAGATGTCCTCCCCTGGGGTGGTTGCTGGGTGGGAATTGGCCCTGAAAAGCCCCCATGGGGAGTGGTCAATTAATATATGTATGTATGTATGTATGTATGTATGTATGTATGTATGTATGTATGTATGTACCTTTTAAATTTGACGAAGAAATTGGGAGAAATTTTCTATTTTTTTTGTGAAGAGCTTTCGTCATCCCAATCATTTGCGGTCCAAACTTTATTTCCACAAAACTTTGGAACACTTACCCAAGTTTATAGGGAGTTTAAGAAAGCTACGACGGAAACTGCAACGGGAACGACACCAAACAAAAGGTTTAATCAGCAGAACGGCGTTATAAATCTTTGTAGATTTCTTTGCGCTCTCTGCAAAACAGCAGCATCAAATGACCAAACTTTGCGTTGTCTGGAGACCGTGAACGTCGACCGCTGATTTTTAAATTTCTTTTTCTTATTTAAGGCTGTGTCCCAATTTCAGTTTCGATAAAGTTTTGACCGTGAGAAACAAACTAAATGACTTTAGTTTCACCTACGGGACTCGTAGGTAAGATATAAATTTAATTTTTAAGCGACTTTGTCCACCGCGTCGCCGTCGTCCTTTCCTAAACTCCCTTATGTAAAATTACGGACTGGTTCATAAAGAAATTGAGAACATTAGCACGCAATAATGTGATTTGTTGCACCCGATAGTTGAAGAAAAGGAATTCCTAATTGGGTCTCTAATTGGCACACCAAGGTAGGAACTACCCCCCCACCCCACCCCCCGTAACGTACACCGATGTGGTCTGCAAAATCTGATTCTGGTATTATGTCAGAATAAGTCTCTGAGACGCACGCAAATTTATAACTCCCGTGATATCCGTTTAAAACTGACAAGGACTATACAGGCAAGACAGCATAATAAGTCATTATTTTCTCTTGATATTGGACCAGAAAATTAGCAGTGAATGTTTCTCAATTCATTGAGAGAGGAGAGTTGTGTTCAGATACATTTTTTTATTGATGGTAAATGTAGGCTTTTAGAATATTTGAAAAAAATTGTTTGAATTTCGCTAAGGGCCTAACAAGTCAGGTTGAACGATAATCTGCTGAACACAATATTCAGAGATGAAAACAAACATTAATAAAATTCATTTCTACTCCAATCTGTCTCCAATGTTATAAATTAAAATAATTGCATAAGAACAGCAGAAATCAATTTTGATTCCCAAATTACTAAAATAAAAATAACCCGTGAAAACTCGCTACGCATTTTCCAATCTTTTAATTTCAAACCTCGCTTTACGGCCTTTTTGACGCAGTAATACAAAACAAAAATTGGAAAGGTTCAAAACCCAAAAGAAACATCATTTTTCAAATGCAAATTTCTTCCCCCCCCCCCCCCCCTCTTGCATAAACACCGTGGTTGCAAGAAGACAGATAACCTCTGAAGTAGTAAATTTTCAAACAACAAGTTACCTTTGTGTGTGGTGTTTCTTTGTCATAAATAGCCTTTTGTTAGAAATGGAGATAAAGTCCATTTAATAGCTTTTTTAACGATGAGGTTGTTGTGTATACGAACAGATAAATCACCTGCCTGATTGAGTTTCTGTATATAGTGATATTTTTTTCGGAATCGCGCTGCAAGAGCGAGAGGGATTTGACAGAAACACTCGCACAGAATACATCTCCTAATTCTAAATGTCGTGAATACCTCGCTCCGCCTGCACGCGGGTTATTTGACAAACGTCCCCTTGAATTTTAGATTTTTTGAATCGAAAAAAAGCGTCTTATTTCGAAGGTAATTTTAATGTATGTACACCTGTCAACGAGAAATTATCCCACACGGCTAAAAGCCCAATAAACCAAGAACAGAAAAATTGGAATATGCAATTTGAGTTTCATGGTTCACAGTACACGGATCAACTTGAGCCGAAAAATCCGCTAAATAGAGTGTTTATCCTTCGAAAAACAAGCGCTATTTCAAAGCTGTGTTTGATCGAAGACTTTCTTTATGATAATGATCATTGTTACCTCGTAAAGGCCTCCAGATTTAAAATGCAAAATAGTTTATTAGTTTCGGTAAGAATATTGTAATTTTTTCAATTTTCTTTTCCGCTGAGGGAGCTTCAGTGCTTTTCGCTGTCGGTAGTTCAAACCGCTCGTCTCGGACACCAATAAAAGTCGAGAATTCGTCATTTTAGAGTCTCCTCACAGGAGATATTTAAAATCATCTCGACTAAGTTTTTTCATGGTGAGCAGTACCCAAGCAATTAAGTTATTATTCTTTATATTAGCCCCGTTCTACGCAATCGGATGAAGTGAAAAGACCGCAGTCATTTTTCGGTCAAACGGGCGATTTAGCTCTGAGGCCCATGCGAAAACATACAAATTTACACTATGACCATTTTATGCCAGAAGCGGATTAAAAAAAATGATAACAATGAAGTCAACCTTCGACTTCACTAGCTGAAAAAACATTATGTTTCAAATATCAAATGTATATCTGATGAATCTGCGTGTGTTACTTTCAAGAAAAACCTTAATTGTTTTCTTGTTTCGACCCATCTCACTTTCGTATTTTTCTTAAAAATTATTCCTTGTAGGAAAATTATTCTGGAGGTTTCGTTGGTGTAAAACAGAAAACGTTATTCTCATATCGAAGTTATTTTGTGCACTTGGGGATTGAAGAAGAGAGCAAATAGATTTTTGTTTTCGTTGGCTTAAGTAAAGCAAATGAATTTTGCTTACCTTCTTTGAGGCCTTTAGGAAAGATAATTTTTTTCGTTGGTATCTTTCGACGAAATTTGATATTCGCGTCTCAAAATCAACAGAATCTAGTAGCAGATGTGGACCATCGCGGTGATGAAATGCCTTAATGGGTTTCGGGAAGGTTTGTTTGGCCGTCAAAGCAAAGCACGGGTTCTCAAAGTTACTTGAAAGCTTCCACTAACAAAATAATACAAATATGCAAATAGCTGGCAACAGGACGGCATGAGTTGATAGGAGTAACGGAAAAGAACCCCTATTTGTCAACAAAGCCGCCTTCAGCCAATGACGCTGCAGTATTATCTATTTTCAGAGACTTTCTCTTGTTTTGCGCCTCGCAGTCTGCGCATCTTTGGCGATCGCCATTTGAAAATAAATAGGCGCATTACGCACAAGTACTTGAGGCTTTCTTGGTTGGCGATTAATTAAGCCCAGGCAATTTTTAAACAAACCGGCAACTCTTCACACAATATTCACTATTGATATATTTTTTCATTTTTTCTTTTTTTTTTTCCAGGTTGGCAAACATCTACAGATTTTGCATGCAGCTTAGATGCTAGATGCTTTTCTATGTTTCACTGTCACAGAAGGAACAATTTTTTCATATAAAAGCAAGTCTTCTTCTGAGTGTATGCTGTCTTATCGAGCTCAATTTTATCGTTATTTCCTTTATTTTATGCATATAATTTTCCAACCATCTGTAAACTGAACTAGTAGGATTAGCCTGTGCACGTGCGCCAATTTCTAAGCTTGTAAATATCCTAAATACACAGCCTACACTTTCAATGACGAAGTCGCTAAGTTGGACGAGGAAACGTTTAAACTTAAAAGTTGGCAGCTGCGAAGTGCTGCTTTTCTTTAGCTTCGAGTATCAATGCGCTTGAAAAAATTTTCCCTTTTACGTGCGTCACCTTTCGTGAGGCATCCGAGCAGTTTTTTCATCAGACAGGCTAAAACGGTCAAAATGTGTTATTCCAACATATGGATTGTAAAAAATCGTACTAATTGAAAGCTGAATAAATGTAATTAGTCGAAAATATCATGTTTCAACGAACAAACTCAAGGACTGTCTTTTTACAGCAGTTCTACCTAGATGATTTTTGTTTAGTTATTTATTTATTTATTTATTTATTTGCCTCTCGCGGATCACATTCATTCATGTTTCAACGAACAAACTCAAGGATTGTCTTTTTACAGCAGTTCTACTTAGATGATCTTTGTTTAGTTATTTATTTTTTTAATTTATTTGCTTCTCGCGGATCACATTCCAGCTTTGTCTTATTTTAGAATTTCTCCTTTATGAGTGAGTCTTAACTGATTCAACTCTAGAGCTGAGTTTTGGAAGCCATAATAAACTCTGTTATCTATCCATCATAAGCACTGCGCATCTCGACTATCATCTTGTCTTAAGCTTACGAAAAAAAATCAAAGTTAACAGTTACGATTCGCACATGGGGCCTTCCAAGTTCTTTTGCCATATAGAAATTTTTAAGGGCGATGCGATCCGGACTGAAAGTCAAACCGCTATACTGTGACTCCGTCACTTGAAAACAAGTGTAAACTTGATATTATTGGGGTCAAGGGCAACCGCTGGTGTACCTCCATCTGTTAGACTTTAGGGACCTTACTCAACCACGACGGCGACGGCAACGAGGCCGTGGAAAAACAAGAGATTTAATTGGCAGAACAATAGCTCACCACGTGCGTTTTGAAACTTTGTAAATTTCTTAGCCGTCCTATGCGCAAAACAACAACGTGAAATCGCCAAAATTTGCGTCGTCTGCGAACCGAAACCGCGACGGCAAATTATTTTCATTTCCATTTGGAACTCAACGCTACTTTTATACGTCATGCTGAAGTTGAGCTGTAGCGATGTGCAAGACAGTAAGCTCCTGCAACCATTTTTGAAATTCTAACTAAGAGTAGAAATTCATTTTTTAATCGAAGTCTTCCTTGGCGTAGCCGTCCTGATTGCGTAAGGTCCCTTTTATAAGACCTGTTACGGCCCGTCTGTTAAGCCTGTGAGCAGGCTCTCGTGCTTTGATTCCGCCTTACAACCCCTTTTTCGGGTACAGCGGCCTATCACACCTCAATAGGCGCGTAAGCCTGAAAAAAGCGGTTTGACTAGTTGGTTTTGCTCTTTCGCTAGCGAATCAAACTATAGAGATTTTACTGGATTGTAAGCATTGGAGGCATATAGGGTAATCGGAAGGATCATAACATGGCAGATTTTAAAAGTCGGAAGAACTCTCTAGACTTCGACTCCGTCGTTGGTGAAAAACAGCCTTAAACAAGTATTAACGAATGCATATCATCGTGAAACTGAAGAGACCACGACAACGTCAATAAAACGCGTTGATCGATTCTTGTGTTAAGAAACTCGTGATTGACTGGATGTGTCTGTGACTCCAAAAGTGCCATAACTCAACTTCGGCATAGAATTATAGTAGGCCGAGTGTTAAGTTCTCAATAAAGACGTAAAAAGAAATTGGTGGTAACACGCTGTTGTATTGCCACAAACGGCTGAGAAATGTGTAAAGTTCTAAAACTCACGTGCTGCGCTATCCTTCTGCTGCTAATCAAATTTTTTATTTCGCAACGATCTCGTTGCCGTCGCCATGGTTTGTTAAAGTCCTTAATAGATGTGGCAATCCAGATGGCGTAAACCTTGCTGCTTTAGTTTCGCGTGAGCTCAAGTCATGGCGGATTTGAAGGCGCCCTTGTACGGACTGACAAGGAATAGTTTTGATGCCCTAATTAACTTCTACCCTCTGAGAGAAAAAGTGAAGGAAATCCTACGTACACGGAAAACTCGAAACGGTTACTTTCTCGTAAAAAAGGTAAAGCGCAATTGACAAAATGGCGGGAAAAACAAGGCTACGTGGTCACACTTGCCGTTCAGGTTTCGCGTTCTATTACCGAACACTGTGACATGGAATCTATTTTCCAAATAGAGTTTAAAAGAAGAAATCCATTTTGAGCCTCCTAAAAGTTCCTCACCAACGCGGTAAAACGACGGGCATGCGAGCCGCGCGCGAATTTCCCACGCAAATATTGAAGATAAAATAAGGGAAACATGCAGTATCATGCAAAATTTTCTGAAAAAAGATTAACTAGAAATCTGTACAGGGAAACAAAAGTAGATGAAAGGAAATCTAACAACTTTTGGAACGCGAAGCTTATTTCAAAAAGGATATTTTGTTGATTTATCATTTTGTCTTGAGCTTTCCCAAATTGGTTATCCGTTCTTAAATACCGAAACTTATACTAGCTTGTGTGGTACCTTGTAGTTAAATACTTGACTCTTAGAGCTCCTGAACTGAGCAAGATGTTTAACCGCCTCAACGCTCGTAAAAGCTTAAATGTTGCGCCAGAGTACCTTCCAGACCATGTTTAAGTCAGCGTGGGGTCTTGTCTTGGCGAGAGAGCCACTTGCAAGTCAATTATATGAAACAACGGAGGTTATTTGAAAAGCTGAAAGGTAACACTCATCAAATATATTTGTATTTAAAGGTTAATTTACTGCAAAGTTTTGAAAGATAGAAAGACCAATTGATTTATCTTCCGCAATCAAAGTAGTGTTCTGCGAAATGCCCTTCATAGTCTTAAAATCACCCCATTCCAAAGTAACTTTTTCGAACTGTTGTTCAGATTTATTTTCTAAACCTAATAAAGCCGCTAAGCCGAAAAGAAGGAATGTTTTGTCTCTTTCGTATTTGATCTGCATCCAAATGAAACTTTCAAATCAAAATCCATTAGTGGCTCAAACTTTGATGTATACCGACGCGAAATTTGTAACTAAGGGCAATATGATATTCTGGCCTGACCATAGAAAAAAAAAAAAAAAAAAAAGATCTTAAAAAATCTGAAAAGATCCGCCTATAAGTGTCAGAATTTGATCTATGTTAATGAGACTGGAAATAATTTTTAAACCTCGACTTGTCATATTCAGTACGTTCAAAAACTAGTTTTCCCACTTCGTAGGCGAACGAATTTCCCACAACTATTGTTTTTAACATTTACGCTCCTATGTCCCGTCCTACTGATCCCATTTTACATACATACATAAATACATACGTACATAAATATATACATACATGTGCGGTTTTTGTAGACGCCATTTTTAGTAGAGCAGCAAAATAGAAAGACACCTGCCAACTTCATACCCTCGAGTTCAACAGAATACCTGTACAAGCGAAAGATTAGTGGCACTCTTCGCCACACTAATATCGTCTCAATGTCTGAAAATTGTTACCAGCAATGTTACACAGATGTTATATTTCACGTAAAGAAAATATATGAAACCATTTCGGACCTTACTTCAAAGAAATGTTTGATAAAAAGTACTCCTGATTGGCCAAGCGCTGGATCATCATCGATGAAATTTAGCACGACATCTCAAAACATTTTGAAATTTTGTCTACCGTAAAACATATTTCAAATGATAAATAGAACTTTAATTTAGAACCCTTTTGGTAGACAGTATAATGTCGCAGCTGCTCAACGATAAACCCACACCTTCTTCAACCAAACGGTGAAAGGTCGATCCTATTTCAGTTACAAGATGGGATCTGGGTACGAGCTAAATCAAGGAATTATCTAGAAGGAATTTCCGAAAACGTTTACAAAGCCTGTGTTAAGATAATTCCCCCTTAACATTAGCATATTGATCGGGGACTGCCTTGTCAGTTTTATTTGATGTGAAAATATTTCAGCTGCAAAGAGGGAAAGTTGTCTTTTAAGCGCTCTGAATATACCCTGACGAAGATAATTAACGCATATTCAGCCATATACTTGATTCGTGAGTTTGTGCAAGCTAGAATCATTTTAAATAACCATTCGTGTTTGATAGCATTAGTAAGGAAAGACATCTTAAAATCATATAGGGTCGAAAATAAATTCGAACAATTATTTATCTGTTTTATAATTGTTCTACTGGCTAAACTGCTTTCCGGCTCCGAAATGTTCGGGATGACAGGATCATTTTCCTACACGCGGCCGGAAATCCCAGGAGAAATAAAGAGGGCATGAAATATCCGAAAGCATGAGATTTATCGATTTTTTAACGTTTTGCTGATTTAAAACGATTCAAGAATTTTGTTTTTGTTTATCATTGTCGAATTTTTCACGCCTAAGCTGAGTCCCAAGAATATGAATAAAACTTAAGATTACGACAAAAATAGACCACTTAGTTTCGAGGATTGCTCATTCCAAGGCGATCTCACCGAAATGTGGGCGTTAGCGATAAGACAAGATATCTTCACCTTGGCAGGCATATGCGTAACCAGTTTGGATTTTATATAAGAGATTTTATCGGTTATAAAAAAGTTTACTTATAGAATCTCCCAAAATTAGAGGAGTAGGATTTGGGAACCAAGGAAAAAAATTGAAATTTGGGGAAGTTAATTTGATTCAATATTTAGATCAGAAAGAAAATTATCAGTGAATTGGTACGTGAGGTATATATTTTGCCAAACTCAAGGCCGCATTTATTTTTAAATCTATTGTAAATTAAATGGTATTTTATTGTAATTTATATTTTTCAAATGTATTATTTGAAAGGGATGTAATTTTTATATTCTTATAAGCTGTATTTTGACATTTTCATTGTATTTTGTTCGCACGAAGACATTAGCCTTTGTTGCCACACTTAAATTCTCGTTCAAATAAAGTTTATGTATGTACTTATGGGTAAAATTTTTAGGCGTTCCTCTTTCCATTGACCTTGTTTCCTTACTTATTCACTCTTTTTCAACTAAATTCTAACTGGAATACTTCTTTATCCCTTTCAAGTTGCCATTTGCCGAATCTTCTATATTTAAGCAACTTTCTTCCTGAGAATTTAAAACAAGAGGAAATCCGGAAAATTGATGACTTGATACATATTCCACTCCACAAACTTTATTTCTTAGCCTAGGGTTCTTTTCTAAAGGACACAAGGGTATATGTAATATAGTACACTAGGATATATGTCCCCCCCCCCCCTTCTAAATAGCCCGGTATAGTTATTGAGCTTTCTTTTTTAAAGAAAATGGGGACAACTATTTAACAATTATTCGCCGAAGGCGAGGTGAATATCGCCGAATAATCCCCGAGACGAAGTCGAGGGGATTATTCGACAATACCGAACCTGAGGCGAATAATTGTTTTAGTATAATTTCAGAGCTGAACAACAGAGAAATTTCTAAAATCATAACATTTTAGTAGCATTTATTAACATTTTATTTTAACATTTTATATAAACCGCGTGGAGCGGTTTATATAGCTTCGTATAAGAAACCGCTCGACCAATCAGATTTCTGGAAACTCTTTCCTCAGCTCTGAAATTATACTAATTCTTATTATTGTCCATAATTAAGAAAGTTTGAAACAATTGTTAAAGCAACCGCCAGATCGTGCCGTTTTTTTCCTCCCTCAACGGAGGAGAGGGTGGGGCAAGGGATGGAGTACTCATATTCCTAGTCCTAGTCACCCCATGCTGCAGAAACCGGAATAACCGGAATAACCGGAATAAGCTTCGGCAAGGGAATATTAACTGCAGTTTATATGGGCCACTTGCTCGAGCACAGGCTTTTCCTACTCCTGGTACATAATGGAAAGATAGAGACGTTTCCGCGATTTATCACTCGACCCCAATACAACGACCGATTATCGTTGGTCTAATAGTGGTAAAAAAAACCAGCAATTATGATAAAATACGAGGGAAAGGATTCTCAGGATTTGTCATAACCTCCTAGATCCCAGATCCTAGATCCTAGATCCTAGATCCTAGATCCCGCATTTCGATTGAGTGTAGTAGAACCAATCAGCCAATCAGGGCAAAGGACTATATATATCAAAATGAGCCAATGAAAATTCAAAGAAAGAACAAGCAAACTTCTAAAGCGCAGAAGACGCGAGCGTACAAGACGCAACTGGTTTAAGCTTTCCTTTTGATTGGTTGAGAGAAGTTGGCGCGAATTTTCCAAACCAATCACAGAGTGTGGTGTTGCACAACCAATACGATCCTGGTCACTTTCGACACACAATTAGAATTTGCTGAAGTATCTATCTATTTGAAGCATGTTTTGGGGGTCATCAAAACTTGAACTCTACCAAGCCAACAAACATAATCGGATTTCATGTTTGTCTAGCAGTCATTTACATCGCAATATCTAATTTATTGATTTGTTTCATTTATCTCCTATGGCAAAAATCTGGCAAAACGTAGTATAGAAATTACTCCCTCAAGCAGGGAATAAAGACGGATATCAATCTTAAAAAAAAGGGCCATTTTTTCCGAAGACGTGCATATAATATACATTTTCAGAACTTTAAACTCACCCACCACAGGGGAAAACTAACTTATCTGAGAATCCAAAATATTTTTCTGTTTCAGTTGCATGATGAAACTTTAGAGCATCCAATTACTGAAGCTACGATAGCAAAGAATTGTCCCTATTATCTTTGGTAATCTTTGTGAACCAAACCTCCTCCTGTCATTATTCCACTGATTATCAAATTGTAATATTTCATAGTCTTAATAACGTTGGCTATGATTGGCTCCTTGTCAAGACGTCTCTTCAGCTGATTGGTCAGAATACTGACGTTTGAATTAATTTTAAAAAATTGACACAAAGACTCGCAACGCTTTGAAAAACAATAGAATTCAGTCTTCGACCGATATCGGGTTAGACAACTATTCGCTAATTGCATACAAAATCCTTTAAAATTGCCCAATATTGGCTTCGTTCATTTCAATGCTGCACAGGCAGAGCACGAAACATCAAAACATGCTACATATAATTTGATCGCAGTTACATTGCAATTAGATATAGCATATTTTCCCTTTGCAAATGTGCGCCGTGACTATTACATTCAAAATTATCAAAATATCTGCACGGGGATCATTTTTTTTGTCAAATGTTTCCTATAATGTAAAATTTTGCCTCGAGGAATCAAGGTTGATCTAAGACAAAAGTTGAAATTACAGTTTATACCTTGTACAACGACTACGTGTGCGTTTTGAGCAAACCACCACCACCTTCTCTTCAGTTATTTGGTGATTAATGGGGAAAATGTTGTTTTGTTGAAAGAAGCACGAAAACTCTATTTTCTCGCCGGTACGTGGCCAGAATATTATTCGCTTGTATGAGGGCTTGACGTTACATATTTAAACTACAGGCAAACAGTTTTGATAAATAGGGCACTTACGTACAGTCAAGACGGCGATGGATTCATTGCTTTTGCCTTCAGCTGAATTTCCATTTTTACGAAGAAAATTACTTCCACTCAATCAGCATATATTTTTTTCGCTTGGTATGTATATCGCCCCGTGTCTCTTACTTTATGCCACACATTTACTGACACATTGTGTTTAAAACTCATGACGTCTGCGGTTGTGATAAAAAATGAGTCCCAATTTGAATATTTAAGTGGATTAAAAACATTCTGAATTCGGCAGAAACGCCATTTCTCGCATATGGCGATAAATCAACCGGAGTTTATGATCGATGGTTTGCGTCACAGTGGGCAAATTGATAACGAAAAATTCCTAACCGATTTAAATATCTGGGGTGAGAATTTCTCTGAACTTCTTGAACAAACGCAGATGAGCAAATATTGGCCTAGTGAAAGATAACCATTTTTTTACGTCGAACTTCAGACATTTCCCCACAAAAACTAGTCATCGCCAAAGTATGTTTTTTCTGAAGAATCGAGGCACAGATAATAGAAGCCCTTGAACTTATACGGTCGAAACAACTCTTCAATATTGCATTTATGTTTTTAGGATATTACAGATAGCGCAGTTGAAAAATTATTCCCTGATAATCGTATTTTTGCCAACGGTAAATTTGTGCAGGTGGAAGCTGATAATTGATTACGACGAGCGCAACTTCTTCCTGTCAAAATCCAGTCTAATTAGCCTCATACAACAGACATTTCGCACGTTTATCCCTTATTACGTAGATTCTGTTCAGATAAAAGTATCTCGGTTATTAATCGAGAAGCGATCTGGCCTTCTATTCATCAACATGTCGAGATAAGAAAACAATTTTTAAAAGATGGCTCGTTTTTGCTCTTTTTTTTCGTCATTTTTCAGTGACGACTCACTTGTTTGCGGCTTATTCCCCGACTAGATGATGCACTTAAGCCATCCCCAAATTATAATCATCAACAATATGTCTGGAATGGAAAATTATATTTATATATTTATTAAAAAAAAAAAAGTCAGTGATTCGCACACGAAAAGCAGAACTTCTTTTTTGACTACTACGGCGCCTGTACTTTTACTTTCTTTTTTAACAAAACGAAACCAATTTTAGAGTTTTAACAGCCAATCAGAGCAAAGAATCACCAACACACCTGACCAATGTGAATTGCAATGGCAAAGCGCGGGAATTCTGGAATGCAGGAGGCTAATTCGCGAGAAAAATTTGATTCTGCGTGACAGTGATTGGTTAAATACTTGATGCGCGATTCCGATTGGAGCACTACTACTTGTTGTGCAGGGGAACTTACGCGTGACCGCCTGAATTCTTTGAATAAAATGAAGTGAATGGGACTATCAAAAGCTTTATATTGTCATAATACGGTGCAATAAATATATTTTTACCAGAGATGTTGTGTATTATTTTCCCCTAAGATGAAAACGGCGAATTTTAACGATTTCAGGGGTTGGCGTTGGCTTTCAACTTGAGCTTTAGTAAGGTAACATATAGTATGGAACGCTTTCTATTTGTAAGGAAAATCCGATCATTTTCTGATGGAAAGAAATGGAAAAAACCTTTCCACTGGAAACTCTTCTGAACGAAAACAAACAAACAAAAAAAAAAACAAGGATACATGGATCGGAGGTATTCCTCTTTTCTTTTTCAACTACGACTACAGAAAACTTTGCATATCAATTTATCAATCGCACCATGGCCATGCTTCATGACAAACAAAGTTTCTCAATGCAGTGTAAGTTGATAGTCATGTCATCAAGTTTCCAGGGCCAGAGGAGACTGTATCAGTCCCTTTCCTTCTAGATTGAAAAATATATCACAATATCATTTTTGACGAGAAACTACCATCGCTTCTTCTATGTACGAACTGTGAAGTCATCATTAATTAGCACAACTCATTAGTATGTAAATAGACTTGGTGCCAAGCCTAACACTAAGCTTCCGTTTCCCATAGAAGGCGCGGTAACTCAGCACTTGAAGCGACCGTCTTACCAAACATACGAACTGAAATTGGAAGAAGTAAAAAAATCTGTGAAGTTATTCGCTTTATCTGATTTTACAAGATGGTGAGTAATATATTCGAGGATTTTGATTTATTAGACCGGATTTTTCCGAATTTATCAAAATTTAGCAGTCACAAGAAACCATATGTAAAGATGATTCAGCTGATCATGAATGGTTGTGTTTCCGACCTTAGTTTGGGTTTGAAATGTTTGGCAGCGTGCCTAGGACATTCAACACACACTTTCGTTGCTATTCAGTCGTTATGTTTCCGGGAAATGAGAGAGATGACGTGGAACGCGGCGGCAAAAGTAAGTAAATCACGTACAGTCATACATGTACAACATGATATGTGGGGAAGTCAATCTGTTACAATTTCTTGCCTGCACGACACTGTACCTAGTGTTAACTTTATAGATCTAAAAAGAAACACTTAAACCCCTAAGAGTGACAACCATCTAATTTCTCCCAATAGTATCTCCCCTGACAAACATTAAGGTCTTGAGAATAAAGGAAATGATTGCGAACTCGACAAGCTCTTGATTGTAAGAAAAGTTCTTGTATGTACCATTGGAAATGAATAGAGAACAATATGCCCAGAAACAAAAGCTCGGCAAGAGTACCATATAACCCCATACATTAATTATGCATTCAGACTAGTAGACTTTGTTTTTAAAGTTTTGTCGTGAAAGACAAAGAAGTGGAATGCATAATTAATGTATGGGGTTATGTATATGTGCACGATCCTTCGCAGTAAAGCACTATTTAAGCAATAGTGAAAATCAAACCTGAAAAAAATTCAGGCCTGTACGGGATTCAAACCACTGACCTCTGTGATACTAGTGCAGCGCTCTACCGATTGAGCTAACAAGCCAACTGGGAGCAGGCCATCAAATTAATTCGACATAAACCCGTAAGATGATAAATCAAACAACAAACATATGAAATACATATATATGAACTGCGGTTGTGAAACGTATATGTGCACGATCCTTCGCAGTAAAGCACTATTTAAGCAATAGTGAAAATCAGACCTGAAAAAAAAAAAGGGTTTATGTCGAATTAATTTGATGGCCTGCTCCCAGTTGGCTTGTTAGCTCAATTGGTAGAGCGCTGCACTAGTATCGCAGAGGTCAGTGGTTCGAATCCCGTACAGGCCTGAATTTTTTTCAGGTCTGATTTTCACTATTGCTTAAATAGTGCTTTACTAATAACGTATATGTGCACGAAGGATCGTGCACATATACGTTTCATAACCGCAGTTCATATATATGTATTTCATATGTTTGTTGTATGGGGTTATATGGTACTCTTTTCAAAAGCTCTCCTTCAGGGGCCTTTTCACCCTACTTTGTGCTTTATGTAACTGCTAAGAGAATGTGGACTGTTGCAATGTGATTTAGGAAGGTTCCTGCATTTGCCTCTTCAATCATACAATTGACTTCATATTACATTTTTTTATTTAACATTTACTTATTATTTCAGTTATAATGCCTCCCTCAGCCTTGGATCAACTAAGTAAGTCTGTTCTGGAGATAGAATCTAGGAATTTCATCTATCCAGGGAAGAATCAGAATAAAAAATATTTAAGCTTTTGTACACTGGATAAGCTTATCTAAAAAGTAAAAGCTTTGGGCTAGACCTCTAGCCTTGATCACTACAAGTGATCAAAAGTTCAAATATTTTTTATTCTGTTCTGGAGGTAATTTTTTAAGTGTATGATAACCAGATTACAGTAACACACATTTCTATTGGTTCTTAGGAGCTTTTGGAGAACAGACGCTTAAATTTAGTGTCATCATAATAATTATACAACATTTTGCTTTTTTACCTCATGAAACAAATATATTCTATGTTGTGGCAAGTCTCAGTGCATTAATAGATCACAAGAGACATCAAATTATGGTAAGAGGCTGTGCCTTGTGTGCCACTTTTTTTTGTTTTTACCTGATTTTGATGTCATTTTTATCTATTGCTCTACAGACAGAGCAATATGGAATCTATTTGTTAATAATTATGTGCATGGTTTTCTGGGTGACAGTTAGTCTAGCCTCCTGACCTTAAATATATATATCTTATTAGACGTTTTGTTGTGTAGTATTGCTGAGTATTTTTACGAGTTGTGCCGTATTTTGATGAGCCCATTGGGCAAGTCAAAATATGAACAATGAGTAAAAATACTCAGTGATACTACAAAACAAAATGTTTAAGGAGATGTTTTGTCTCTTGCCTTTTAATTATGTTGTTCCTTGGTCTTTTATTATTATTATTATTATTATTATATTATTATTAATTTTTTTTGGTCTAGTCAAGCACACGCTATTTACGTTTTTCGCATATTTAATATTCAAATTGTAATGTAAGCCCTGACACCTAATTTGTAACGTACTTTAATATAAATTCAAATGTACAACCGTTAAAAGCTCTTTTGCAACTGAAGATGTCATGAGAATGTCGAAACATGTCTTGTAAATCTAAACTCAAAGTTGAAATCTATTATCCAACAGGCCAAATTGTTATTCAGTGTGGGTGAATTTTGCAGATATTTCTGGAGTACAAATATCACGTGATATTTGTACTTGTCTTGTGCGTTATTTGTACTCTAAGAAGCGCAATTGGATGATAATCATTAATAAGTAATAAAGTATATTTTTCGATTTTTTTATTCAATGTACATGCTTTAAACAGATTTGCCTAACTTTACTGATGTTTCAAATAATTTATCATAATTGACGCAGTATGTATTGATTGATGCAGTATTTACTTAGAATAATTCTCTCTGATTGTGATTTACAGCCAGACTTCACATCGTTTATCCAATGCTCTTCAAATTGTCCAGTAATAAATCAGGTAGAAATACTCATTGCGGGGTACTGGAGTTTGTTGCTGATGAAGGCAAAATTTATCTTCCTTACTGGGTTAGTAATTAAATTTGATCATTCTAAGTGAATTATCACTTGTAAACTGATTTCAACATATTTTTCCCTTGACCTTTCCTTAAAAGTTTTGTGTTGCATAATGGTCAAGTCTATATTTTTGTCTTTTATTTAAGATGATGCGTAATTTACTGCTTGAAGAAGGTGGTCTGTTGCAGGTGGAGAGTGCATCTCTACCTGTTGCATCATATGCTAAGTTTCAACCACAGTCAGTTGACTTTTTGGATATCACCAACCCAAAGGCAGTGTATCCTTTATTATTTAAAACTTAAGGCTTTCATAATTTTTTTTTTGAAGTGCAAGTTCATGATAAGTGAAAAAATACTGCTGCTTTGAAATTTAGATAACCGTTAAAACAAGAACCATGTTTTTTTTTCAAGATTAAACTAAAGGCCACAGTGGCCTTCACTTGGGCTTCCCTCTTTAATGGGGTGTTACCAGACAAAGTAACACAGTAACAAGTGTGCTCTTGTACACAAGTGATTTTGTGACTTTTTGGATGCTTTTGGAGCAATCTCATAAAATGATACCAAAAAAACCTCACCTTTAACATGCAAATCTTCATCATGAAATTTATTTTGAGAGTATATTCTAACAATTGTTGAACAGAAAAGTTAGAATTTAGGTACAAACCCAACACTGTTGTGAATAGTTTCCATTGTTTACGACCTAACGTGAAAAACAAGCTGAGAAATGAGTTGAAGGTCATTGGGTGATTCATTTGATTTAATTAGACAAAAGTTTCCCTGACAAATAAAATAGCTTAGAAAATGCGCTCAGATCCTTTGCTTGTCTTACGAAAGGTGATGTAATTGCAATCAAGTACAATGACAAGGTGAGTAAACAATAGGGTTCTTGCACTGATTTTTTTTTATTATTTTTTTTGTAATCATTCCTTAGTTCTTTTCCCTATTTTGTTCTGTAAATGGGCCACTTTTGGTAAAGGCCGGGCTCAACACTAACAGTAGCCCACTGGCCACAGACTAGTAGAAATTCAGTTTTGGCTGGTGGTTTTCAATTTCCACAAAAGCCAGTTTGCCTAGTAAACAGACTGAAATTGTCATAACATCTAAAAACATCTAAGATGTCACTAGCCACTTGGCTAGTAAGTTGAAAAGTTAGTTTTGAGCCCTGTAAAGGGTAGTTATTGAAATTTGCCAGTTGTTACTAATGCTCTCAGATCATTATTCAGTAGTTTACACCCTAATATTATCAGTATGTGTATTCTTCTCCATACAATTCCTAAGATGCTGACAGGAATTTGAGAATTTGTTTAACAATTGAGCTTGTTTTACAATTGAGCTTCTTTTAGTTGCTGATCATTTTCCTTTATTCTTCTTACCTTAGTTAATATTTGATTCAGAGGTGATATTATAAGGAGAAATTAGATGCTGATCACTCTTAGGGGTAAAGAGTTAATTGGAATGCAATCTCAAAAAGATTTGTATTTTCATAAAATTTATCTATTAACAAGAAAATTTACCAGTATTTCGTCTGTTGGTTTGCAGATCTATGAATTCTTAGTGCTTGAAACAAAACCTGGAAATGCAGTGTCCATTATTGAGTGTGATATGCAGGTACAAACATTCTTGAAAGGTTTATTAGACTAAGTGTAACTTATTTAGTGTGTACTACCCAGGCCACAAAATGATATAATTGTTACTGACTACATGTACATGTTTACTATCCCTCAGGTTGAGTTTGCCTCCCCTGTTGGATATGTGGAACCAGAAAGGCAAGAGAAAAAGGCTGAGAAAAAGGAAGAGGAGGTTAGAAATATGAATCAGTTCATCAATCTGTCAGTCAGTCAGTAGGTTGGTCAATCCTGTCAATCAGTCAGTTAGGAGTCAGTTATTCCATTGGTGAATCAGACAGTCACACACTCACTCAGTTCATTAGTTAGTCTGTCATTTAGTCAGCTAGACTAACCCAGTCAATCAGTAAGTCAACCTGTCAGTAAGTCAGTTAGTTGGTTCATTAGTAAGTCAGTCAGTCAGTAAGTCAGTTGGTCCCTTAGTAAGTCAGTAAGTCAGTCAGTCAGTCAGTCAGTCAGTCAGCTCGTCCCTTAGTAAGTCAGTCAGTTGGTCCCTTAGTAAGTCAGTCAGTCAGTCAGTCAGTTGGTCCCTTAGTAAGGCAGTCAGTTGGTCCCTTAGTAAGTCAGTCAGTTGGTCCCTTAGTAAGTCAGTCAGTCAGTCAGTCAGTTGGTCCCTTAGTAAGTCAGTCAGTCAGTCAGTCAGTTGGTCCCTTAGTAAGTCAGTCAGTTGGTCCCTTAGTAAGTCAGTCAGTCAGTCAGTCAGTTGGTCCCTTAGTAAGGCAGTCAGTTGGTCCCTTAGTAAGTCAGTCAGTTGGTCCCTTAGTAAGTCAGTCAGTCAGTCAGTCAGTCAGTCAGTCAGTCAGCTCGTCCCTTAGTAAGTCAGTCAGTTGGTCCCTTAGTAAGTCAGTCAGTCAGTCAGTCAGTTGGTCCCTTAGTGAGGCAGTCAGTTGGTCCCTTAGTAAGTCAGTCAGTTGGTCCCTTAGTAAGTCAGTCAGTCAGTCAGTCAGTTGGTCCCTTAGTAAGTCAGTCAGTCAGTCAGTCAGTTGGTCCCTTAGTAAGTCAGTCAGTTGGTCCCTTAGTAAGTCAGTCAGTCAGTTGGTCCCTTAGTAAGTCAGTCAGTCAGTCAGTCAGTTGGTCCCTTAGTAAGGCAGTCAGTTGGTCCCTTAGTAAGTCAGTCAGTTGGTCCCTTAGTAAGTCAGTCAGTCAGTCAGTCAGTTGGTCCCTTAGTAAGTCAGTCAGTCAGTCAGTCAGTTGGTCCCTTAGTAAGTCAGTCAGTTGGTCCATTAGTAAGTCAGTCAGTCAGTCAGTCAGTTGGTCCCTTAGTAAGGCAGTCAGTTGGTCCCTTAGTAAGTCAGTCAGTTGGTCCCTTAGTAAGTCAGTCAGTCAGTCAGTCAGTCAGTCAGTCAGTCAGTCAGCTCGTCCCTTAGTAAGTCAGTCAGTTGGTCCCTTAGTAAGTCAGTCAGTCAGTCAGTCAGTTGGTCCCTTAGTGAGGCAGTCAGTTGGTCCCTTAGTAAGTCAGTCAGTTGGTCCCTTAGTAAGTCAGTCAGTCAGTCAGTCAGTTGATCCCTTAGTAAGTCAGTCAGTCAGTCAGTCAGTTGGTCCCTTAGTAAGTCAGTCAGTTGGTCCCTTAGTAAGTCAGTCAGTCAGTTGGTCCCTTAGTAAGTCAGTCAGTCAGTCAGTCAGTTGGTCCCTTAGTAAGGCAGTCAGTTGGTCCCTTAGTAAGTCAGTCAGTTGGTCCCTTAGTAAGTCAGTCAGTCAGTCAGTCAGTTGGTCCCTTAGTAAGTCAGTCAGTCAGTCAGTCAGTTGGTCCCTTAGTAAGTCAGTCAGTTGGTCCCTTAGTAAGTCAGTCAGTCAGTCAGTCAGTTGGTCCCTTAGTAAGTCAGTCAGTCAGTCAGTCAGTTGGTCCCTTAGTAAGTCAGTCAGTCAGTCAGTCAGTTGGTCCCTTAGTAAGTCAGTCAGTTGGTCCCTTAGTAAGTCAGTCAGTCAGTCAGTCAGTTGGTCCCTTAGTAAGTCAGTCAGTCAGTCAGTCAGTTGGTCCCTTAGTAAGTCAGTCAGTTGGTCCCTTAGTAAGTCAGTCAGTCAGTCAGTCAGTTGGTCCCTTAGTAAGTCAGTCAGTTGGTCCCTTAGTAAGTCAGTCAGTTGGTCCCTTAGTAAGTCAGTCAGTCAGTCAGTCAGTTGGTCCCTTAGTAAGTCAGTCAGTCAGTCAGTCAGTTGGTCCCTTAGTAAGTCAGTCAGTTGGTCCCTTAGTAAGTCAGTCAGTCAGTCAGTCAGTTGGTCCCTTAGTAAGTCAGTCAGTCAGTCAGTCAGTTGGTCCCTTAGTAAGTCAGTCAGTCAGTCAGTCAGTTGGTCCCTTAGTAAGTCAGTCAGTTGGTCCCTTAGTAAGTCAGTCAGTCAGTCAGTCAGTTGGTCCCTTAGTAAGTCAGTCAGTCAGTCAGTCAGTTGGTCCCTTAGTAAGTCAGTCAGTTGGTCCCTTAGTAAGTCAGTCAGTCAGTCAGTCAGTTGGTCCCTTAGTAAGTCAGTCAGTTGGTCCCTTAGTAAGTCAGTCAGTCAGTCAGTCAGTTGGTCCCTCAGTAAGGCAGTCAGTTGGTCCCTTAGTAAGTCAGTCAGTTGGTCCCTTAGTAAGTCAGTCAGTCAGTCAGTCAGTTGGTCCCTTAGTAAGTCAGTCAGTCAGTCAGTCAGTTGGTCCCTTAGTAAGTCAGTCAGTCAGTCAGTCAGTTGGTCCCTTAGTAAGTCAGTCAGTTGGTCCCTTAGTAAGTCAGTCAGTTGGTCCCTTAGTAAGTCAGTCAGTCAGTCAGTCAGTCAGTCAGTCAGTCAGCTCGTCCCTTAGTAAGTCAGTCAGTTGGTCCCTTAGTAAGTCAGTCAGTCAGTCAGTCAGTTGGTCCCTTAGTAAGGCAGTCAGTTGGTCCCTTAGTAAGTCAGTCAGTTGGTCCCTTAGTAAGTCAGTCAGTCAGTCAGTCAGTCAGTCAGCTCGTCCCTTAGTAAGTCAGTCAGTTGGTCCCTTAGTAAGTCAGTCAGTCAGTCAGTCAGTTGGTCCCTTAGTAAGTCAGTCAGTCAGTCAGTCAGTTGGTCCCTTAGTAAGTCAGTCAGTTGGTCCCTTAGTAAGTCAGTCAGTCAGTCAGTCAGTTGGTCCCTTAGTAAGTCAGTCAGTCAGTCAGTCAGTTGGTCCCTTAGTAAGTCAGTCAGTTGGTCCCTTAGTAAGTCAGTCAGTCAGTCAGTCAGTTGGTCCCTTAGTAAGTCAGTCAGTTGGTCCCTTAGTAAGTCAGTCAGTTGGTCCCTTAGTAAGTCAGTCAGTCAGTCAGTCAGTTGGTCCCTTAGTAAGTCAGTCAGTCAGTCAGTCAGTTGGTCCCTTAGTAAGTCAGTCAGTCAGTCAGTCAGTTGGTCCCTTAGTAAGTCAGTCAGTTGGTCCCTTAGTAAGTCAGTCAGTTGGTCCCTTAGTAAGTCAGTCAGTCAGTCAGTCAGTTGGTCCCTTAGTAAGTCAGTCAGTCAGTCAGTCAGCTCGTCCCTTAGTAAGTCAGTCAGTTGGTCCCTTAGTAAGTCAGTCAGTCAGTCAGTCAGTTGGTCCCTTAGTAAGTCAGTCAGTCAGTCAGTCAGTTGGTCCCTTAGTAAGTCAGTCAGTCAGTCAGTCAGTTGGTCCCTTAGTAAGTCAGTCAGTCAGTCAGTCAGTCAGTCAGTCAGTCAGCTCGTCCCTTAGTAAGTCAGTCAGTTGGTCCCTTAGTAAGTCAGTCAGTCAGTCAGTCAGTCAGTTGGTCCCTTAGTAAGTCAGTCAGTCAGTCAGTCAGTTGGTCCCTTAGTAAGTCAGTCAGTCAGTCAGTCAGTCAGTCAGTTGGTCCCTTAGTAAGTCAGTCAGTTGGTCCCTTAGTAAGTCAGTCAGTTGGTCCCTTAGTAAGTCAGTCAGTCAGTCAGTCAGTTGGTCCCTTAGTAAGTCAGTCAGTCAGTCAGTCAGTTGGTCCCTTAGTAAGTCAGTCAGTCAGTCAGTCAGTTGGTCCCTTAGTAAGTCAGTCAGTCAGTCAGTCAGTTGGTCCCTTAGTAAGTCAGTCAGTTGGTCCCTTAGTAAGTCAGTCAGTCAGTCAGTCAGTTGGTCCCTTAGTAAGTCAGTCAGTCAGTCAGTCAGTTGGTCCCTTAGTAAGTCAGTCAGTTGGTCCCTTAGTAAGTCAGTCAGTCAGTCAGTCAGTTGGTCCCTTAGTAAGTCAGTCAGTCAGTCAGTCAGCTCGTCCCTTAGTAAGTCAGTCAGTTGGTCCCTTAGTAAGTCAGTCAGTCAGTCAGTCAGTCAGTCAGTCAGTCAGTTGGTCCCTTAGTAAGTCAGTCAGTTGGTCCCTTAGTAAGTCAGTCAGTCAGTCAGTCAGTTGGTCCCTTAGTAAGTCAGTCAGTCAGTCAGTCAGCTCGTCCCTTAGTAAGTCAGTCAGTTGGTCCCTTAGTAAGGCAGTCAGTTGGTCCCTTAGTAAGTCAGTCAGCCAGTCAGTTAATCAGTCCATCAGTCAGCCGGTCAGCCGGTCAGCCAGTCGATCAGACAATCAGTCACTCAGTTAGTCAATCAATCAGTCAGTCAGTCAGTCAGTCAGTCAGTCACTCAGTCACCCAATCAGTCAATCAGTAAAGCAGTTAGTCCGTCAGTCAGTAAGTCAGCCAGTCTGTCTGTAAGTAAGTCAGTAAGTCAGTCACTAAGTCAACCAGTCATTCAGTCAAGTATTCAGTTAATAAGTCAATCACTAAATCTACCGCTAAACAACTTTTTGGCGAATTATAGAATGAATGACCCATGAAAAACCTTGTAATTGGTCGGATGGAGTAAAGGAACACGCAATCAAAATAACAAATGAAAAAACAACGTAATCACTCTGCATGAGGAAACTTACAACCTAGGGTAAATTCATGGTAACCTAGAAAAGCGATAGTTGCTAAAAGGAAAACAGGACCGTAATGCGAAAGATGTCAAGTCAGAGGATGTAGTAGCAAGATCAAAAAAATAAATTAGCCAGCGAGCGAATTAGTAAATGCATAAAACCCCGAACGAAGCATACAAGGTAAAAAAAATGCACAAGAAGTAATCATTATCGATGAAATTTGTGCTCATAACTCCGCTCAGCAGCTACTTTTCGTCTCTGATTTCTGTTAGCAGGCTGATGTATCGCATGTGGATCATGGTTTCCAGGTAACTTTTGTTGTAGTTTTGGATTCATTTCATGATACCATAGTTTATAGAATGTGATAACCTCCAAGAGTCATATTTTCTTGTTGCATATTTTATAGAGGATATTACATGACCGCTTGGGGATACGAATTTTATCTTCGAGTGCTGAAAGTATCTCTCACGAGTGAGCGCAGCGAACTCGTGAGAGATACTTTCAGCACTCGAAGATAAAATTCGTATCCCCAAGCGGTCATGTAATGTTCTGTTTATTATATAGATACTGATAAAATTTCCACATAAAAGACATCTTTTCTTATTCATTTTCGAAACAGCAATTGAGTAATTATGTAAAATTTGTAACAACTGACTTACTGAATGAAAACCCTGGTTTGGATTTGTGTTTCTTTGCTGGTCCGGAACTTTTGTTTTGAATAATTAAGCTGCAGAACAGGCGTATCTTTTATTTATTTTTTTTCTCTTTTTGCCTTGATTAGGCGAGCCGAGTTTTGCACGAGGCTCGCCTTTCACGCTTTCCCCAGCCATACCCGCTTGGCGCGTGTGTCTGCATGAACGGCTGAAAAACGCAAAAAATTAATTGTCACTTCTTTTTCGACGTTGAAGGCTTTCACCGGTTCAGGATTTCGCTTGGACGGGAAGAAAAAGAAGTCAAATGTTCCGTCCAATCCGGTGCCAATTGGTCCTCCTGTAATAAAGCGGTATGATTTGCGTTTTTGTTTAGAAGCTGCACGATTTGACTTTCCTCTTTCTTTACCTTGGCTATGCTATTTGTGTTTCAGGGGAATTCCTAATTACGATTTCGAAAAAGGGAAGATTACCTTCAAAAGGAATTTAAACAAAGCGAACAACTCACAGGTAGATCTATGAATTAGCAATTCACCGCAATAATATCTGTCTCATTTTGTGTAGATTTTAGCTCTGTCCGGCCACGCACGGCGCGTTTTTGTCGTTGTTTTTGATGTTGTTATTTTGATGTTCATTTTCGGTAAAGGCGGTTGAGTTTCAAGTCTTTTAAGCGAGGGAAACTTCTCTCTCTTTGTTTTGTTTGTTATTGTTTTTGTTGTCTGTTGTTGTTGTTGATTTGATTTCTTTTTTCTTATTGTGTCACTTTCCCTTTCTTTTTTACAGTCGAATAATAAGGGAGAGTCTAGTAAGCCAGAATTTGAAGCTTTTACAGGGTCAGGAAAAACGCTCCGACAAAAGAGGAAAAATTAGCCGTATAAAAATGAGCATTTAGGGAAACTGTAAAGAAATACATAGGCGAATGTTCTTCGCTTACGTCCCACTAAAGCTGTTTGCAGAATTGAAGTCAAAAGTTGCTCTCGACTTGTGGAAATCTGTACGACACGATTAACATTGAAGAGAAATGAGCTATTTATGTACTTGTAGTGTAAGCAAATTAGTTTTCAATGAAAGAGCTCAGTTTTGGAGCGTGATTGTGGTAAACTGGTCTGATAAATTGGTCTTTCTACCAATTCAAGGAAATGACAATTAAACTTCGACTATATCGATTTCCCTTCATGCATCATCAGAACATTGACATTCTGCTTTTTCAAACTTTCTAAAATATTAGTTAACATAAATGCTTTACTGTTTATATTATTTGATGCAAGTTATTCTGTTAGGTTTTAAAAGTTTATTTAATAAAGTTAGCGACAACTGGCATTTCTCAAGCTAAAGGCAAGGTTTACGAAGGATACTTTAATACATGTTTTAAAATCCCCGTTGACTGAATTGAAATCTAAGGGGAAAGACGCTACAGTGAAATTATTTCCCTCACACAGTAGTTACTTGGAACCTTAAGCAAACCACGGCGGCGACGGCAACGAGGTCGAGGCAGAACAAAGGATCTAATGAGCAGAACAATAGCTCAGAACGGGCGTTTTAAAACTTTGTACATTTCTTAGCCGTCCGTGAAATCACCAAAATTTGCGTAGTCTGGGAACATAGACCCTAGCAGACAGAAAATTAATCGAGTTGCCATTTGGAAATGAACGCAGCTCCCATGCGTTATGCTGAAGTTTAAGGTGTGGCGCTGTAAGAGACGTTAATAAGCATGTACAAATTCATTTTTCAATCGACGTCTCCCTCGGTGTTGCCGTCCCGACAGCTCAAGGTACCTACCTAACAACCAGTTGAGGACGGATGCAAATCTTTCCTTCAGATATATTCGCATATTTCTCTGATATAAATAAGATAAATGACTCAACGAGTGATCATAAGCACTCTGTTAATCCTCTGTTTTTACTAGCTCTTCACATGGCAGTCAACCGAGGAAACGAAATACCCCCTTCACATTTTTAGCGCTAACTCGTCCCCAATCGTCTCTCTTCCTTACAGAGATGCAAGCGGGTAAAGGTGGGAAGGCATTTCTCTTTCAACTTCCTTCTCTTCGTTTTTTCATCGCGGTAGTTAGTGGTGCTCGTTTCCTTAGACCGTGGGTGAAAAAGTTACAGAGGACTAAGACTAACTCGTCTCTACTTTACAGATACGCGAGCGGGGAAAGGTGGAAAGAACGTTTCTTTTTCAGCTTCCTTCACATTGTTCCCTTTGTCGCTGTAGGCGGTAGTGCTTGTCTCCTAAGACCGTGAGTGAAAATTAAGAGAGGACTAGGGATTAGTCAGTTACTCAAATTTGAGGCCCACGGGCTCAAGCATTCTCATTTGCCCTCCTACCTTAGCTGGTAGCTTGATCCGCAATAGCCATTCGCTTGACGATGGATAGAAGGAAACTACTTAGAAAACAAATAGCACCACCCTATTCAAGGAGTTTACGTGATTTAGGAGAGTTGGTAATAAATTTAACACCAGACTACAGAATGCAACATAACTTTAATAACATAAATAGCATTTCATGCGTTGCATCTTTCGTTCTTTACTAAACAGAGAAAAAAATCTATTCCTACAACGCAATTCTCCCTTCGAAAGAGTTGATCATCCCTGAAAGGAGGGAACGTTTCTTGAAAAAAATTTCTCGAAAATATTGGTATTGACACGATAGTCACAGGCAAACAAAATAGTTCAACGCTTCAAAATATCCTCAGCCCAACTTTGGTTACTTCAATCACTGAACGTTTTATATACGAGACTCCACTTCTAGGTACTGATGCGTTTCGTCGGTAAATCATGCAGTCAGTTCAACGAATAAGTTTTATAGAGCAATTTTCAATTGCGTGTCTGAAACAATCCAAGATTTCATTAATTCGCTCTGTGATTGGTCTAAAAAACTAACGCCACTCTCTCGACCAATCAGATTCAAAACAAAAACCAAACGCGATTTAGTCCCTCACGCTTTCCCGCGCTTTTGGCAGTTTGCTTGTTTTACTTCAAGTTTTTACTGGCTCCTCGTTATATTTCCCTTCCTATGATTGGCTATTATGATCGATATTATATCTATGATCGGTTTACGACACATGATAAAAAAGTGCACTATTCACGTTGATCATGGTCACTTAAATGTGATAAGTTGTTTCCTAAGAATTACTAATAAACAAAGATCTACATCCCATCGTTAGAAAAACTCCTTGGTTAAGTCTTCAGATTGCAAATCGAAAAAAACTTGCTTTAAAAAAATTATTATTTACAATGGTCTACTGTCAGTTTTCTGCTACTGTACAACAGAATTTCGCGTTGTAAACAAAACATAAGTCAAACGTTCCCTGAAACAAAACGCTGCATTAATCTACGATATCAATTCTTTTCATTCCCAAGACTGAATCAAAAGCGTCTATCACTTCCAAACTATAATTTCAAAGATGACAGGTCGAGGAGAATTGGCCAATTAACGTTAGAGCGCCTGCAGTCCTTTTCTGAGCGGCTTGAAAATCACGGATTCAAATAAATAATTGGTAAAGGCCGAGCTTCGAGTTTTCTTACGTTCCTCCTGTTTCAAAAGCCCTACAATCCCCCATTCCTTGCGAACCAGTGTAGTCGGATAACGTGAAAATGTCTTCTAGGAATTTACCAGCGAAAGAAAGTTTTAAAAATGATTACACTTTATAATTCCTCCATCTTCCTTTAAGTTCGATATAGATTGTTCAGTTGGGAAAAAAGGGCCCTCATCTGTGGCTTGCCTTGTGGGAGAACGAATAAAGGGTCCTTGCAGGTTCTGCTCCGGACACTGGCCAACGGATAACCGTGATTCTAGCTGAAGCATCCTCCCAACCCACAGAATTGTACCATTATCCTCTCCCGAACTCTGCTTCTCGCGCTGTACCCCCCTGATCGGGTTCGTTGCCTCCCCAAGTCCAACTCTAGCAGCTAAGTGTAAAACGAACCAAACAGAGTCTTCTTTCAGATTAGAAGTAGTCACTTCTGTCCAACGGTCCCGCATTGCTTCCGGCGCGCCGGTGCATTTTAACTATACAAATATTCCTAAGCGACTGACAGCAGTCGTCAACCTACGTTACACATCTGTGGCCTCTCTGGAGTCTATTTCGTACGGGGGAGGCGGTTCATTTGGTGTAAAGGGAGGGGAGGCGTAGTGTGGTTTTCTGATACTGTATCTCCCTCGGCCAGGGGTGTAAGGGGGAGGTGGTTCGATTCCATCACCATTTTCTTCTACAATTACAGCAAGTCTGTTGTTCAGCGGTCCTGTAAACAAAAAATGAGATAAGAGGATATTAAGTCGTTTTGGCCTCGCTACTTAAACAACCTCTGTGGTTTTGACATCATCAATTGGAAAAGCTTTATAGATCATGAAAATAAATTTTGACGACTATTCCTTTGAAAAGTTAAATTTCCCGGGAGACCACGTCTCCGATCACGTAAATCACATCTTTGATTGCCGTGTTGCCAGCATGGTTGTCCTGATAGTGTAGTGGTCATCACACCTGACTAGTAACAGGGGGACGTGGATTCAAATCCCGCTCAGGGCAAATTTTCTTTTCAAACATTTATTCTATTTAAGCATGATTACTTGGGGTGTACAGGGTCAGGGTTTCCCTCGTATACAGAATATATATATATATATATGCCTTGCTATTGGGACTAGGGACAAATAACCCTTTTTACCTTAACATCACTGTGCTTATTCTCTCTCCTGTTCTCTAAAAATTTAGTAAGGTTCTGACGAGGAGAATCTGTTTAACAATCAAGAGCTTGTTTAGTTGCTGATCATTTCCTTTATTCTCCTGACCTGAATGTGTGACTCAGGGCTGGTATTGTAAGGAGAAATTTTATTGAAGTCGCTCTTAGATGGTCAAAAAGTTAGTCACACAAAGATACTTCACTTACTCGGTCTTAAATTTTGTGATTGCTCCAGGACTTCACTTCTCCTTCGATTTCTTTGATTTTTCTTACGGTTTCTGTCGATGACGAACACCAGGAGTATAAGCAGCAGTACAAGTCCCACTGATAAACTGATGATAATGGCCAACTCTGCTGCCTCTGAATTAACACCTGATGCAGAAACAGAGAGAGTGAATAAAAAAAATACATTAAAAGAAAAATCACGAATATCGTAGAGTTATGCACACTTCCATCCCTCAAATACATCTTGTTAAAAAGGGGGTAAGTTTCTAAAGAAAAAGTGGTGCAGCGTCAGTAAGGGGTATAACAAGATAATTTGGTTTTATCAACTGGGTTGGTAATGTTAACTGGCCGCCGTAAAGAGTTTCTGAAGATAACGCTCATCCTAACGAAGGGCTAACACTCGAATCCTCAGCTGTAGAAACCATTCAAAGTGGCCAAGTTTACATTAAAAAACCAAATTATCTTATTAAACTCGACCCTCTGTGTCTAAACTGACAAGACCCCCCTCTAGCTGCTACACATTCCCTTGTAAATTAGTCAAAAGAATTTGGTGTTTGATCCAGATAACAACTCTTGTCTGATAGGTTTAAGTACACGTATTCTTGTCAACAGTTGGCTGGTCCACGTGTGGATATTATAGGGAGAAGTTACATGGCAGTTAGAGGGTTAAATCAAACAATATTCCCTTTCTATCATCGCAGCACCATTCTGTTTATGAATGTACTGATACGGTAAGGAAAAATGCCTTTCAATCAAATGTATTCCTTCTAGAGGTAGCCTATCTGTGGCCGTACCCTCCCCATCCCTGGGGGGGGGGGAGGGGAGAAAATAATGGAAGACAGGGAACTTTCTGTTTCTCCTCAGGGGAAGAGGGTACAGCTACACATAGGCTATGAGCAGGCTGGAAAATAACTCTGACCAATAAAGATCAGACAAAAAAGTATTAATTAACAATTATTGGATGAGGTTGAGCATGACAGCAATAATTATCAAGGCCAAAGTTTGTGTTATCTACTGATGCAAAAGGCCGAGGTGGATAACACAAACTGAGGCCTTGATAATTATCGCTATTATGTGAAAACCAAATCCAATAATTGATTTATTATGCATATTCTTGAGCTATACTTGTAAAGACAAGAACGCATAAAACTATTGTCTGTAGCTATGATGTCACATCTACATATATAAAATCTATTGTCTGTTGGTATGATGTAAGAGAATGCATAATAAATAAGATTATCAATCTCAGTGGGGTCAACTGGTGTTCATGATGGAATTCGGCCCATGGTATGAGGTGACTAGGACTGTAAGTGCACTACACAGCCCTCTTTACCCTTTAACCTTCAGAAATGATTAACTTCTAACTTCTCCTTGTGATTCCAATATGCTCTCTAGCCAACAGGTAAGGAGAATAGACAAACTTATCAACAAGAGCACAGTAAGCTGTTAAAACACAAAGAGCCCTGTCTAATGTGCAAGGAACTGTCAGGCAGTCAGTAGCCTCAGGGAGAAACACTCATGGGTTCAGGGGTTAAGAAGATTATTTATATAATCTCTCAAAAGCTATTTTTTAGCATTTCATCTGGTTACCCTGACAGGTTGCCAGCATACATGTATAATCTTGTGCATCTTATCCAAAAATAAAATACAATGACCCAGACCTTAGATAGTATTAATACTCTCAATTAATTTTTTTCAGACCTACAGGCAACACAATATTTTTTTCTACACATTCCTCAGAAAGTATTTATGAGTCCACACTAGAGTATTAGTGAAAAAATAATGCAAGTATGTTCTTTACAGACTGATTCCAAGAGACTTCATATGCTCAGTTCCAATATTCACAAGAGAAAGAGAAAAAACAAGCGCACTGACAAATATCCTTGATACTAGCAAAAACAGATTATGCTCAGACACACAAGTACACTTGTCTATGATTTTAGGTACAATTTAAGTTTCATGTGATGGTAGATCAAGATACTCAGGGCAAAATTATAGAGGGATCATACCTCCCTCTTAGCAGATCAGCCACACAGTCTAACACTTAGTAAAACCAGGTTTACCTGAATTAAAGTCAGCGATAGTGAACTGAAAAACTAAATTTTACACTGTCTTGGGGCTCAAGTACTCGCTTACTTTTATTTTTACTGTACTAAATTTGAAGTTGACAAAGATCAGCTTCAATGAAGAAAACAATTTCCAACAGTGATTGACAAAACAGCTTTAAAATATGTTTTAGCTTTGGTGTGATTGAGGTATAAGTTTCAAATGGGAAAAGTCTGAGATACCCACACTAAACAATGTAAATAACAATGTTGAAAATTTCACTAATAGCCTTAACCTGTATGTATGAGAAACTAAGTAATTTAAAGGCACTGTGCATGTTATCAAGTGAACTAACCTGAAGGGCATGTATAAGCACAACATTTGCCAGGTACAGCTTTGTAGTCCTCGCATGTTGGCACTGCACATTCTGTGGTAAAACACTGTCCTGCTTGTCCACTCAGACATTTGCAGTGGTAACAAAAATCATTTCCCTCAGGCACAAATGGTTCTCCGTGTTGAACCTTGTTGCCATTAATGTCATAACAAACTGCTTCTGTTGAATTAAAATTAAAAAAAAAAAAAGTTCAATTTAGAAACAAACCCCTGAATTGTTCTTATAATTATTTAATATTGAATTAAACAACAACGTAAAATTACCATACACTCAGAAAAGAAACTTTGAAATTGAAAATGTACTCAAACTTAGGGAAATATAGCTTTGCAAGCATGTACTTATTAAAAAAATTTGTCTAAAGCGAGAAGATTTTTGCAAACAAAGGAAACCAGGGATGAGTTGAAAATAAAAGTGAAAGTTCTTTTATGATAGTCTCCCTATTTATAGCAACTTTAATTTTCAGTTATTACTTGCATGCCAGCCACATACAAGTTAACAGTGTCTTTTAAGTGAACTTTCACATGGCAAGACAAGAACCTTAAAATTCAAGTAAGGCTTAAAATTGAAACCTGCACCATAAGCACATACATTCCTAAACAATAATAATGAAGAAACATAACAGTATTTCTGCGAGAGAATAAAATCTCACACATTTCCAAAAAATACATCACATTTGAACACACCATACGAAAAGAAGAGATAAAGAAATTGCATTTTGACGATGCCATTCATAGTGTTTTGAGCAAGTTGAAAAAATTTTTCAAAATGGGAACTAACATATATTCTACAAGCATGTTCCTCAGTTGAATTCAATGAAATTGAAATTCCTTCACAAAACCAACAGGTTTGTGGCATAATTATCACCACATCTTCTAAGAAAAAAGACTTTTACCATGTAGATCTGTCATATACGGCACAGATTGGATGGATAGCATTACATATATGATAAATAAAACTAACAAGACATAGGAGATGTGGTGGAATTCTTGAAGTATTTCTCTCTTGCTAAACTTACATCCTGACTTTTATCAAAGTAATTCAAAACACATGATTTTAAAATATCCATCACAAAGTCACAAGATGCTAGTACTTAGAACTGTATAACATTTTTCAGAAATGAAATATCAGCATCTCGTGATTTAGAACTGCAGAAGCTCAGCAAAGAACCCAAACACCCCAAAACTACAGTGTCTATTTAGGGATTTGAATAAGAATATTGCTTAATGGAAGATTATTTCTAAATACCACTGATATTACCAGAAGTCATTGCTCTTCCAAACTGTTTCCAAATTTCAAACAAACATCCTCAAATCTTCAAATTGTCAAAACTGCACCTTTGAAAGCGAAACTACAGCAGTTGACCAGAAAAAAACATTCCCACTTTAACGCCTGCCTGATAAAGTCATAGCTATTTCCGATCACTAGGATGTCTTTGACCTTTCAAAGTTAAATGAAAATCTGAGGGCATGAATTTCAAACATGCATCACTGATAATATTGGCTGTTACAAAATGTGCTTGAGGCAGATAGGATTTAAAGTGAAATTTCTGTCTTCTCTTGGAATGGTTCCAGAATAATTTGTAAGGTAGTATTGCACTTTTGAGTCAATATAGAAGGATTTGCCCACACTTGCTCATGCAACAGTAAATGATGATAAGTTTTAACATTCTTTTGTTGTTTTTAATGTGTTATTGTCTTGCAACAATGACCCCCACTGAAACAGAAGGAATGTTTACAAAGTATATATCTGATATGAAAATATACCACACAAGATTACAGTTCATTCTACAGTTCAAGGTTTCTATTGTGCTTTGTAGATGCTCCTAAATAGAATTATGCCTCAGGGAAGATGTCTAAATTCAATTTATTTCCATGCGGACAACGAGTTCCTGTAACCCAAATCAGTTGCCCTACCCCCACTTGAGCTAGCTTAACTTATTCCATGGCTCAATGCACAGGTATTTTCCCACGGTGGTATGCAAATTCAGAAGCTTAAACGATTATCAAGTCATGTTTTTATTGATTTATTTTTTTTGTGGTATTTATTGCCAATCAAACACATTCCTGAATTTTTATCTGCTCTTGGTCAACAAGATAAAAGTGCGGCTGTTAAGCAGGAAATGGCCTTAGGTGGTGTTAGCAGACAAGGAATTTTCTATGATGAATGATCTGAACCTTGATTGGCAAATTCATGTGACTATTAAATTTTATCATCTACATTTAGCCCTATCATCAACATACAAATTCCTCTAAACTGTCAATATTTTCTTATAATTTTCAAATCAAAGTAATTGGTGGAGTTTTGTAGTAGGTCAAGTCATTTAGGGATCAGTTCTTGAATATATCTCACAACCCTTTCTTGTGATTAACAGTTTATTGCTTACATAAGGAAAAATTTAACCGTGATCACTCTGGGAGATAAAAAAGTTAACATTATTATATAGGGCCTATCCACACTAACAGACAAAACTAGAATTGTCCAAACAAAATCAAAGGATAAACTTTATCATGACAAATTTTTGTCTCTTCTGTTACACCCGCACTAAAAACATTGAAGCTATTACAGCTGTCAAATTCGGTTAACACCAAAAAATAACATCGATACCATATTTCACTGTAATTTAATCAATGTAGCTGTTTCCCTTCCCTTTGCTTTGAGCGGGCACTACTGGATCTCGTGCCACCTTCACGGCTTCATTATTAGACTGATAAAGTGGCCACTGGAAAATCACTCCACTGTTGTACCTTGCCCCGACTACATCCAGCGCCTGACCTGCTCATAAGACTGGTCGCTATAATTTGCCTAAGGATTCAAACTCCAATTACCAGGATAGATTCATCTCAAATTGTTTTAAGTTGTAAAATCCACAAGTTTCCCAATGAAAGACAATTACTGCAATCTTTTGGTAAACTGAACTCAGTTCAATTACCACACTGGTGGTAGCATTTAGGACAAATGATCGACAAGTTTGTCATGGTTTTGTTTATTTAGTCAATTTTGCCAAGGTTTTACCCAGGACAAATTTTGTCAAGTCACGGCAAACCACCCACACTTATAGAGTGTTGGTGATGACAGAAAATTTGTCTATAAACAATTTTGTCGCTAGTGCAGATAGGCCCATACTGAAAGATCTAGAAGTGCAACGCTTTATAAAACAAAAACAGAAAAGGCAGTTCAATCTTATTAGTAATTCTCAGGTTTTGTTTGTATCACCTGCGTACAAACATTGTTTCTATACTACTGTGACACAGTAAAACATGTAGGATTTGTTCAGGCCTGAATTTCAGTAGAATTATCAACTGTATTTGGAGGACAGGGAGAGAGGGAGAGAGACTTATTCAAATGTAAACTGAAGAAGTGTATAGTTTTTATTTTGTTTACTTTTTTGTTTTCTATTTGTTGTGTTATACAAGGCCCTGAAAAGTTACTTTTACTAATCAACAAATTCTCTCATTTTTGTTTAACACTGTACCAAAGACTTTGAACGGTGAAAAGAATCTTGTAAATTGTACACTGAAAAGCATTCGACCCAGGCAAGATTAAACCACAACAGGGTAACAAAATTTTGAAATACCCTAAAAACAAGTAACATGAACACATGGATGTACTTCTACCAAATTATCAGGTGAAAACAATACACTCAAAAACCAAGAAAATACGATTCACTCTGATGGGCGAAACAATTAAAAAAGGTTTCAACCTAGTAATAAAGAATGATTTTGATTTTTTCCAACACTCATAGGGACTCACCTCGAATCATTCTCCTTAACTTTTGGCTACCAGATTTCTGAAAGAGAAAAGAAATAAAGCACCTGTCAACTTGTCACTCAAGTATCCAACATAACTACAAAAAGATAAAATGCAAATCAGTTAATCTACAAGGTGTGTCAATTAAACTGATTTTTTTTTGCATGCACCTCAGAATGTTCTTAATAATACAAGTTAAGACATACACACACCTTCATAATCGAAGAGAAATATTCTTGCAGTTCTTTTCCTGAGGAGAAAGAGGGAGGAAAATTTACTGACATAAATTGTCAAAAACTGAGCAATTGTATCACATTTTGTACTGCACTCATCTGTGTATCCAACAAGCACAACAATAAAAAAAGATTGTTTGGATACTAAATTTTGAAGTCAAAACAACAGACCTGTGACTCCATTTATACCTGAAATTTTTTTTGCCTCCAGGTGTAACTCTGGTATTCAATTACATGGACATTGGTAAGAAGATAACATGTTACGAGCATGAAAATGTAATTTTTGAGAAGTAAGCTACAAATTTATCTCTCCTGTCTCAGCGATAAGGATGTAAGTATACAGTATGGTACTTATTATGCTATCTTCTACACTTTTTTTTTTTATACAGCACAGTGTTCCCCTAACTTCTGCAATTCCAGATATTTATGCTAATTACAAAATGGTCTTCATCAAAATATCTAAAGGGACTAGTCTCAAACAATGCTCTAAACCACTGTTGTCTAGTTTGTATGAAGAAGTCTTTAGTTTTAAAAGTGTGAAGACCAAGACAATGTTATAGTTACCGGGAGCAAGACTGCCTTTATGGGTGCATGGTTTGCATACCAATTAACACTTTCAATGTACAGTACATAAAAAAATCATCATGTTTTTCAAAATCATCATTCATCACATTAAAATATCTCATCTGGCTTGAGATTTAAAAACACAACTTCAACCAGAAAATAGGCTATTGCACCATATAATATTGTATGTTTGTAATAGCAAAATAAAATGCTGATGCTTGGTAACAAATTAAAGAAAAATGGAGGACTGTGTATGATGAAGAAAAGCAACAGGTATTAGTATACATGAAACTGTCCAAGAAGAAAAATGTTTTAGTCTTAACAGCCCTAGCTCATACTATATCCATCCTCTAAGAAATCCCTAGCAATATCCAAATGGAAAATTATGAAACAAGCTTAAAAAAGTAAACTGGGCAGCTACTATAGGGACAAAGTGTCCCGAAAGCCATAAAATGGTTATATAGACAACTTGATTCATATGATAACCACATCAAAAACTGTGGGCAACACTGAATAAAGTATGACGAAGCTAACTGAGGGTTAGCCCACAAGTTTTTACAGAGATTTGTAGCTTGGCAGACAGTTTTAATTGTTTAAAAGTTTGCCTTTGGTTTCATCTTACATTAAAGTAAAACTTCTCAAAAAGTAAGTACTAATTAACACACTTTATTTAAGAGAAATTAATTAAAAGCTGCACTTTTAACCCTGGATCATCGCAAACTGCCTTTAAAACAACCTGGCCCTGAGGTTTAAAACACTCACATTTCGATTGACTAATTCACAAGAAATTAATTGTAGAGAGGGTTTGAAAAGTAAATCCTTATGCATATAAATTCCTCCTTTTTATTTTGGAGGAAATACATTTCAGTTAACGTTATCGAGCACATGTTTATTGGTTATTCCAGGAAAAGAAGTCTGATTTCCAGACAATTGACAAACACAAACATTTGGATGAAGAATAACATTCTAATGGGGTCTGAGGATTTAACTACCAGTTATTGAGTACACCTATCATTGAAATCAAAGAAAACAAGACAATGTCTTCTTGGTTTCTTTATTTTTGTCAAATGCACCTTTTAGCACAAATTAATCAAAGATTAAGTCAATAGCAGAGGAGGGTGACCAGTGCTGAATGCCAACAAGACATTCAGGTTGTTTTTCTCAAAATCACCTTAAGATTTCTGTTTTTGAGTCAAGCACCGCTTGTAAACAGTGAATCACGCTCATCCACATGTTGTATGACAATAGCTACACTGAATAGAATTGTGTTGGCCACTTGCATCCTTGCATTCTATTGAAAAGAATGAAATAAACACTGCCCTTTTGTTCTGAAGTAATTTTAAAATCTCAAGAGAGCCAGCTGCAATTTTCAGAAGATTTAACATGTAAAAGCCATTTTATCAAAAAAATCTACCAATTTTGTAAATGGTAATACATAAATATGATTTTTCATCTGGTTTAGATCTTTCTTCCAATGTTGAGAATGGATAAACTTTAACAGACTTCGCTGAAGTTTGAAAACTAATTAACTTCACGGGTAATAAATTCAAACGCACACTTTATCACGTGTGGTTATGAAATAATATTGAAAAATAATTAACTCTTCAAAGTTGAGCTGTGAGACTTATTGCATTTATGTAGAAGAATGTCAGCCTGAAATATGACAGATTTAACCTTTCTTAAGCTACTAAGATACTTCTTTAAGGTTATGGAAATCGCAATTTACAATTTTCCACAATAACCGTAAACAACGCCGATCGTGCCTTTTTGCCGTCAAGAAAAGGAATGGTACACCTAACGGAATATATTTTGTAAAGGTATTTAAACACGGAACCTTGCGGGTCTTGAGGCTAAAATATACATGTTGTGCCTTTTAAGAACAAAATCGTTGATTCATAGGCAGAAGGGCGACAACTAACCAAAACCGGTGACCTGATTAACTCGAAAGAGTTGACACGGGTTGATCGATTCATCACAAAAATTGATGACATTTTCAGTTCTCCGATTTCAAATGGTGTCACGAAACACCTTTAATCAGTACTTAAAATCAAATTACCTATTAAAGGAATGTCTCAAAACGCCACAATATCATCGGTGAAATGACGAGAAGCATTCCTTTGACATGAAGTTGAAAATCCTTGACAACGTGTACGGAATTCTGTGAGCGCCGCGCGTTCTTCAATCATATGCAGAAAAAAAAAACATTTTTTTCGCAAAGTACACATGCTTGTCGGCTGCACGTTAGTCACCCTAAACTCAGAACATAGTTTGTTCACCTCTGAACTACATATTCTTATTATCGTGAAATAAAACAAAAGAAATCAAAGAAAGTAAAACGTCTGATGCTCACGTTACAATACAACAGACTACAGTCACGATAAGTGTAATGCCCTTTAGTCAAATCCGGATTATAGTTCACGAAACTTTAAGCGTCGAGGGTGAGATATTTAGCTTTCCTGTCCTTAAAAAGATCCTAATTGCTTTTTTTCCTTTATACAGAACCAAGTATCTTTTGAAATTCATTTGAAGCGAAATGGCGATCGTTTGCGACCTATCGCACTGTTCATTTTCACATTTTGCGGGGAGTGCACGGTGTGAGTCAAATTTCCTCTTATCTCTCACTTCTTCACACGTTGCTACACGTAGCTAAAAAGACACTTCGAAACTGTAAAAGGGTCAAAGCATTTAAACACCATTAGGCTGGCTCTACAGAAGAACGACCCTAATGAGCAAACAGATTTTAAATTGGAACGTAATGACCGAAGAAGCACGTACACACGAGCTAGAATCTCTTCGCCCCACGCTAAGAGTGAAAGTTTGCAAGGAAACCGCATTGTCTTTCTTACCTTGGCTGCAACATAAGGTCATCCAGTAAAAAAATGCCCAAAAGCTCAAGAGCATTCCACGACTAAATTTCGTCGAAATTATTTTCCACGACCATTGTAAACTGGAAGAGTATCGCAACAGACTTACTGTGCTGCGTAGATAATTTTAAATAATTCATTCTAAGTATGCTAATACATTTGACTTGTTAATTTATGCCAAAAAGCCAACCCGAAAACGAGGCGGGTCAGTGAGGCTTGCTCAAGTTTAATCAGGTGCAAGATATGGTGCAAGCGGAGAAGAAAAATCTAAGAGCTGAAAAGATTGCAGTTAAGCAACAAGAAAGCCGACGGTTTATCAGGGAATGTGATTTTAAAGACACAGTTACAATGAAGCATCCACCGGCCTTTCCTATTCTATTGATTTACTTTTCAAGTAGCTTCCTTGAATAATGTGGTACCGGTATATTGAACAATGTATTGACTTAGTGTCACTAAAACCATGAAGTTTTAACTTTACTGTAAATTACAACCCGTTTGATGTATCTGTCAAAATCTAGTCGACAATTGGTGAATTAATTTCGACAATTGCGACTAGAGCAGAATCAAAACAACGTCTTTACGCAAGAATAAGCTGGCCTGTATCAAAAATACAGCAGTTGTTTAAAGAAAGAAAGTGACTTGTCGCAGTTTGTAAATGCAGCATTGCGATTTTTTTTTAATTCATCTTTTTTTCCAAGAAATCCCAATCAACAATATCTTAATAACAACAGATTTTGACATATCAAAAAGCTAAACTGACTAAAGAAAGGAAATTACAGCATCATTCACGATAGAGGTAAATCAGGTAATGTGATGATCCTTCGAAAAGTCGACCATTTGTACCAGTTAGCACTATTAAAAAAAAAAACAGTGAAAACACGGTAGAATGGTCTGTAATTTTGAGTGAAAAGAGCTTTTTTATCACTTTAACGATTGAGAACGCAATCGTCTCGTTTTGTTGGTAGTTGTCTCGTTATAATATTTACAAGTCGCACGTCCCCAGCGCGTGTTTTAGAATAGAGCCAGTTTACCTAGTGACATATTTCTTAGATGTTGAAGATAAACCAGTAACTACAAGAGAGAAATTATTAAACTGCAAGAATCGACATGCGTTTAGGATCCAGCGTGAGGGTCCTGATAATTTCCTACATTATTTATCAACAGGATTGCAGACGACTATGAAACTTTCATTCAACACGTGAAAGTTGTGACTTACAAGAAAGCAATCAGGCGAAACAAATGAACACTGCTTAATATTTGATATAATTGAATTGTCTTTGTTTATGGCAAGTCTCAGTTCATCAATAAATCATTGAGTAATTTTTTGCCCTTTATTACATTTTGTTTTCCTCGCTGTAACCGAAAATGCAAAGAAAATAACTCGATCTGTTTTGTGTTAAAAGGAAATCCTCGTTTCGAGATGATGCGTCAAATTTGTCATCGTGGGAAGTTCTGTCTCTTTGAATGTCTTTTTTTGCTAACGTAATCTCAGAACAAAAGTTAAAATATAGGCATTAAAGGAAAAAGGTTACTCATTTTTATTGTAAGAATTTTGAATAAATATCTCCAAGAGACTTTGGGCAACAGAAAACGGCGTGTTAATTTTACAGGTACTTATCCAACATGAATGATAACAAAAGTGACAGAACCTCATAGAAAGAATCGACATTTCTTCTTCCTACCTCCACCTGACATCAAAGAATGTACCAAAATCCACACAACTTCAAAAGAGAGACCTTCGTTCTTGTAAATCTTCAAGAATTTTGGCCACCTCAGACACGGCCAGCTAATGGGGGGTAAATTCCAGTTTTTCGGTCAAGAACAGTCATTTGCCTCGGTCACCAAAGAAGTGGCAAATAGATGCGGCGATTTTAGTGGAAGGCGCAATTTTCCATCTAAATGTTACGCAGCTTAAAGAGTTGCCATAGATATTCTGCTAAGCACTTTTCTGTAAAATTGGTACCTCACGTAACGCGGTAAACTGAAGCGACTTGAGGTGTGTTCAACGTTTGAATGCGCTGACCAAAGCAGTGTGCTTGTCACATGTAAAAAACCGAACTCTCGTGCAAATGGTGGACCAAAGAAATTGACACCAGTGAGGATTTCACCCGCTTTTAAAAGACATTTCGCATATTTTTGGCTGAAATTTAAAAAGGATTTCTCATAACGGTCGATCAATAATTTATTACAGGTACTGAAGACTTTTACGTAAGTTACTGTTATTTACCGGCCCTTTCTCTGAATATTTCAACAACAAAAATAGCCTAGAATTCAAACAATTTTTCCTTTTGCTTCTGTTTGTTGTATGTGTCTGTGTATCTGAGTTGTTCTATCGCTAATTTGGAAAAATAATCGATTGCATTTTGAGAGACCGTTTCCAATTTATAATTAAAATTGATAAATCTCTTGCCGACGGTTGCCTGATAAATTTCAAATTCACCGCAATCTTACGTCTTCGTTACCTTTTAAAAGCTTGATAAAAGAGATAAGAGAATTTCATGGAAACAATAAGCAAATGTAAGATTTGGGTATTTCACTTACAATGAATAACATTTTATTTACAAAAATCGTCAATTCTTTTTTGCCTCAAGTTGTCATGTTTCCAACAATATTCTTGGAAGATGTCTTGTTTAAGCGCAATAATTTCGTGTTTACTAGAAGAAGATACCCCCAGTCACCCCTCCCTTCGTATAGGATACTGGATTTACTTCTATCCCCATTCCACCCCGTCCAGCGGACATCACACAACTTCAACCCGTGACTTAAACACGAAGGCGCGCTATAAAGGGAGCCTTAGGTCCCACTGGACCATTTTTCAATCAACCGTCGTGTGATGTAGAACTCTAAGAGTCAAGTCAGCTTGAGCTACAGCTACTCCAAAGTAGTAAACAGCGAGCGCATTCCTCAAAATTATTTTATGTCTTCATCACAATACAAGAATTTTTGAGATTTGTATTTCCTTTCTCCAATTGAAACTGTCTTTATTTGTGGCGGTAAATTTGAGATCGAAGTCAGCGGTTCACACGTTACCTCATGCCACCATGCTGGTGGAAGTAAACAATAGATATTTCATAAGCTCCTTTTGTTCGTCAACCAGCATTTAAATTTGACCCGCACACGTCAACGGTGAGTGACAAATGAGCCTAGGTCTTCCCAGGGAAGACTTCCTTATATAGCGCGCCTTCGTGTTTAAGAGATCTGAATAACCAAACATGTCATTCCCAGTCCACCATCAGCTCCTCCTCGTCAGTTACCTTTCTTTTAGCATTATGGTATTTCAATCGCCAAAAACTAATAAAGCTTTGTATCTGTAAAAAAAGAAAAAGAAAAAAAAAAAAGAAAAAAAAAAGAAAGAAAATCCACGTGTTGATTCAAATCGTATTAATACGTAGAAATAAAGAAATGATTTGCATTTCTTTATTTGAGAAATTGAAATCTTTGTCCAAATTACCTTCCGCTAACCAACGGTAGCGCTTCTGGATGATTCTCACCGAGTATCTGCGTCACTACTCACGTAAATGCAGAACAATTCCTTTTTAATCTCTTCTGGTGTTTTAATTTAAGGTAATCGTGTGTTCGCTTCGCCACAGGTAACCCAAACATCGTGGTTCCGGCAATCAACCAAGGGGCATATCGAAATCAAAACAAACCTTGCAAATGTCAATATTTGTCTCAAATGTAGGCAATTTCTGTTTTAATCTATAAACTGACGTTTCAATTGTTGCAAAAATCATCACTTTAATCAGCTGGCGTCACATTTCTTCGCTGTTCTTTGTAAAACTTCTATTTCAAACGTTATTCAGTCTTACATACACTGCAATTTTCTGTGTTTCGATAGCAGCGTACTTCATGTCTTTTGCATTTGATGCTTTTTACCTCCAATCCAATATAGTTCAATGTTTAGTTTATCCAAGCCTGTTTGCAAAAATTTAGCTAAAACAAAAAACCTTGTACGACTAGTTTGATCGTTCAGTTTATTTTTACAGACAGAAACTTGGATTACTTTACATCTTTTTTCTATTTAACCGTTCTCCAGGTTTACAGATGAGGTATCACAGTCAGAAACAGGCTGTTTTACAACTTGAAGTATTTTTCCATAAAAATATTGTACATGAAAATGAAGCAATTCACACAAGCGACTTCAAAGCCTCGTTTGCATGCTCTTTCAAGATACAAATGGACATCATGACTGCAGGGTCAGCTGCGGTGTAAGCTGTGCAGTGTAGGGACAAAATGTAAACTCCTAACTCCTTGGCACTTCTTCTTTTCAGTCGGAATCTGAACCTTCACTTATATCCACGTCTTCAGATTCTTCTTCTTCTTCATCTTCTTCTTCCTCAGACTCTTCTTCCTCCGATTCCTTTTTGCTTTTGCTCTTGGATTTTTCCGGTTTAGATTTTGCTTTAGGTTTGGCTTTGAGTTTGGGTTTAGGTTTGCTTTTCTGTGAAAGCAAATTAAATAGGAAATCGTAAAATTGGATGGGAGATCTTAAATGGAAGAGCAAAGTGATTCTGAAACGACAGCCAGCTTCGGGCTCGTACCCAATTGACTCTCCTTTTTCTCTGGAAGCGCGAAAGCTGTGAACCACTCATAACAAAATTCAGTGAAAACCAATCTCTCCCTACGTGCTTCTTTATTAAATAAAAATCAAAGGAAATTTTGGTAATCAAGGGAAACGATCACTAAAACTCTAAAATGCTTCAACAGATATTTTGTCAAGTTTTACGGATGTTCGTAAACATATAAACAGCTCACCTTCTCTTCCTCTTCTGAGGAGCTATCGTCAGTTTCTACAAATTCCGCGCTCTTGAATTTCTGTGACTCGCCACCGCCAGCTTTCCGAGGAGAAACAGTTTTCTTTTTATCTCCTTTCTTATTAAAGAACTCCTTTACGGAACCCTTCTTACTCGGTTTCTCATCTGGACTATCATTTGGTTCGTTAGCTTTCTTCTCTTTGTACACCTTCATTGCTTCGTCGTATTTCTTCTTCGCTTCTTTGGCCATTTCCTGCCATTTCTAAACACGAAAATAAATGACCTAGTTAGAAGCGACTTAAAAGGAACTAATACTGGCAATATCATTACATTTACAAGAAGTAAGGCGATGGGAAGACAGAAAAATGGCGTTTGCCTCAACACTAACTTCCTAGAGCTAAAACCGTAAGAAAAGTACAGCTCAGGTTGTAGAGCGTCTGGCCTGCCCTGCGGGAGGTCAGGGCTTAGAGGCACAGACTAGACCAACACTCAGGGTGTTAAGTAACTGAGGAGACAGCGCTACCTTTGCTATCGCATCTGCAAATGGTTAGAGACATACTAGTCTTCTCGGATAGGGACGAAAAACCGTTGGCCCCGTCTCCTGCGTCTTCTCTTTACTAGTTAGCAGGGGACGTTAAGGAACCTACTTATACTTCGCACAAAGAGTAGAGAACGTAGTTGCCGGTGTTTTGTTTTCGCCTTGATCCCGCAATTGGAGGCAGTTACAAAAATTCCCTTCAAAAATTGTAAACCCCTCGGTGCAGTCTGGTCATAGTCCCCCGCAACATGTTGTAAAGCATCATGAGCTGAGGGACGTGGCGCGATAGAAATCCTTCCTCATTATCATTATCGAAATCTAAGGGGTGAGAGGATCCCTTACTGTTTTATCATCTATTTTCTTCCACTTCTCTCCCGCCACTTTGGACAGCTCTGTCACCGAGATTCCAGGGTTTTCCTGCTTAATTTGTTCCCTAATTTCATTGAGCCATAACATGTAGGCAGACATCGGCCGCTTGGGGGCATCAGCGTCCTTCTTCGCTTTCTTTTTCCGTTTGCCTTGAGGTGGTTCATCCGCCTGCAAAACGCAACCAAGGTTAATGCAATTTTCAACAGAGTGTCGAAATCAATCCGGGATTGCACATTGTGTTTGCTCGCGCCATCGTTTTAACCAATCAGATGCGTACCACAAACCCAATCATGATTTGGGCAGCCGCGTTTTCCCGCGCTTCGGACGGTCGGCTTGTTTTCACTTTGAGCTCTCATTGGTTCCTTACAATATTCGCCTTTGCTTTGATTGGCTCTTGCGACAACTTTGGTTTTTGTTGAACGACATTCATAGGAAACTCTTCTATAAACTATATCACACTCTCTACTTCGAATAATTCCTGCTGGGAAAATAGAGCATGATGATGACGGAGATGAACGAGGCTCCAAGCTCTGTTTCAGATCGGCTCTTGCTTGCTTGTACAGCGACTAACTAGAAATATTAAATTTGAAGTACATCATTACTGTACTGGCTGAAACAAACAGACTTTTGATTTCCCTAGCGGTACAATTCAACTTTTTGATTAAAAAAACAACAACAACAACAACAACAACAATTACTAAGACAAAACTAAGGCCTTCGAGTTTCGTGGTCTTGTTATAAAATCAGTCAACACAGAAAAAACTCTGAAAGGTATCCAATGGGTAGGGTATATGCAAAAGTTAAGCCTGAAAATGAAAGGGTGAAATTCCTCACTTTCCATGAGCCTTACGTATCGTTAATTGCAAAGCGACGTTTCTCGTGGGGCAAAAAGGAAAGGGGAAAGCACACATTCTGCAACTGAAAGGTTCAAAACCAAAAGACAGAGCTGTAAGATTTGTCAGGTAAACACATACTGAAATCTTGGCCTTCTTTTTCGGTGCAGGGCTCTTGGGTTTTTCAGCTTTTCTTTTCTTTTCCGGTGACTTCTTCTTCTTTTCCTTTTCTTTGTGCTTCGGCTTGCTTTCTTCTTCAGATTCTCCTCCACTTTCTGAAGAAGACGGGTCGCTCTCGAATCTAGTACAAAATTATTTTAAAATTAACCACGAAATGTCCCCGTGCAAGACCTCGATCAGCTAGGAATAAAGCTACGGTCAATCGACTTCCCTTAACCCTCCATACCCCAACATCAGTACGCATATTCTCCATACCGTTCCCTGTAAAATTCCCCATGTGTTGACAAGGAGAATTTGTTTAACAATCAAGACCTTCTTTAGTTGGCGGTCGTTTCCTTTATTCTCGTGACCTTAAACACGAAGGCGCGCTATATAAGGAAGTCTTCCCTGGGAAGACCTAGGCTCATTTGTCACTCATCGTTGACGTGTGCGGGTCAAATTTAAATGCTGGTAGACGAACAAAAAGGAGCTAATGAGAAATCTATTGTTTACTTCCACCAGCATAGTGGCAATGAGGTAACGTGCGAACCACCTACTTCGATCTCAAATTTACCGCCACAAATAAAGACAGTTTCCATTGGAGAAAGGAAATACAAATCTCAAAAATTCTTGTATTGTGATGAAGACAAAAAAAAATTTTGAGGAATGCGCCCGCCGTTCACTGCTTTGGAGTAGCTGTGGCTCAAGCTGACTTGACTCTAAGAGTTCTACAACACACGACGGTTGATTGACAAATGGTCCAGTGGGACCTAAGGCTCCTTTTATAGCGCGCCTTCGTGTTTAACGTTGATTCAAGGGTGATCCTGTCAAAAAAAAAAAAAAAATAGGTGCTTGGCATTCTCAGGGGTCAAAGGATCAAAAACTGGCCACAGGAGTATCTGTCTTTTTAAAATATTGCAGAAAGATTTTACCTTCCCTTCAGCCCGAAAACACTCCTCTACGCAGAAAATGTTTTTGTGGGGTAAAACAAAAATACTCACTCCTCTTTCAAATCCTGATCTTCTCCGCCGCTTCCGGGATTGAAGGACTCGTCTGACTCATCTGTAAACAACAGATTAGAAGGAAAGAAAATAAAACAAATTCCGTTATCTCAACAAATCTAAGCGAAGAAACAGGGTTCAAAATCGTCAATACTACTAACACTTGACTTTCCATCACCTTTAGTGTTTCCTATGGCTATAGATCGATGGCTGGATTCAAAATAATATGAAAGCAATCATTTGATGGATGGATTTTTCTCTTGACTCGAAAAAGTTCCTCTTGTTTCGTGCACATCGTACCCAGAGTTCCATGCGGCACGCTAATATCACTTTATTTAATTTAATTGATTTTTTTTCATTCGCGCATCGGACTTCGCCGAAAAGAAGTGACTGCTCGAAGTCGCGGTGAATCGTCAAATTTCTTTACTTTCCACGAGCCGCAATCAAATCCCACGACTTTTCAGGGCTGGAAAATTGCAGAACTTTCCAGGTTCTGACAACAAATTTAGAGAAATATGTCCTGTGCGAACTTTGAATAACTAATGCAAGAGGGCAAGTTACCCTTTCTACGCGCACAAAATATAAATCTTCTTTGTCGAATACTACCTTTGCGTCGTTTGAAGCACTAACAGTCAGTTGAAATTTGATCAGTAGAAAAGGAAACAGTTGAGACGAATTTTGAGTAAACTAAGGATGGGCCAGTGGTATTTCCTAAATGAGCTGACAAGTTTTTAAATTATCGGTATCTGCCCTCGAGGCAGCGTGTGAAGTAAAAGTTGCTTGCTTATCACACACATACCTTCGCTTGACTCCGACTCTTCGTATTTCTCAGCCCCCTCTGCCTTCATCTGCTCCAAATATGCATCGTGAGAATCTTCGTCTGAGCCGGGCATCAATTCGTCTTTATACTGCTTCGATGACGCCTTCGATTACACCACAAAAATAAATATATAAATGAACAAATAAATAACAATTATGGCGATGAGAACATAAAAATAAAAAACAACAATTTTGCTGTTTTTTTTTTTCTTTCAAAATCCAAGCTCGTTTTGATAGAATTAAATGTTGTATACACGTAAAACGAGAGGAACCATAAGAGAAGACGCAAATTAAACCGCAGGATTTCAAAAGGACTAGAGGAAGAATGCTGTAACACTAAAGCTAGCACTGCTAATTAGTGCCAGACCTCCGGCAAACCTCGCCCCGACTCGTCTCCAATCTTCCCACGGGCGGGGCAAACGCACCTCCTGCACGTCCTGGGTATTTTTCAAAATAAATTACTGACAAGAAAGTAGAAAACCTTATTGTTTAAAATTCTGCAGCGAGTCCTATTTGTAAGTACTAACCTTTCCTGTGTTCTTTATCCTCAGGTGCTTGCCACTGACAAAATCGAATAGTCTACCATATTCCTCCCTGAAATATAATGCAAGACAAATGACAATCTCTCCAGCTACTTTTAAAACCCGTTACGTTTTCGTAACTCCAGTTGTTTGTAATATTCTTCCTTTAAAACGTTGCAATGAAAATTGGCGTGCGGCTGACAAAATTTTATTCGTTTTGCGCATGCTCTCTTTATTTGTGGACAGTCAATAGTTAATGAGATGCGTCAGAAAATTTCTTCGATAATTGCTTAACTTCCTGCAGGTTCCACTTACTTTTCAATGCTACTAAATACATAACTGCCCGACTTTGTCTCCACCTCAAAATCAAATGATCGACTGGAACCACCTCCCCCTGCCACACGGGCAAAGTTCACTGAGGAGATCTCATCAAAGCGAATGTGTACGGGGGGCTTGTGCACAAATATAAACCCTCTTTCTAAAGGGTATAGCATTCCACTGCCAGCTCTGTATGAACACGTGATACAGCTCATTCCCGCATGACTGAAAAACAGAATAAGAAAATACGTTCATAATAGAGTCAATTTATATTCCTCTGATGGATTTGTGTCATAAGTTGAATTACTAGAAACTGGCCTTGTTGCAGGTGATAAGAAAATTCAAACATTTCACACTAGACAACTTAGAGGGGTACGTCTCTGGTGCACAGGGGAAAGAAATGTTTAACAAGTCGTCCTGTCCAAATGTTCAGTCTCTAAAAACACCTGAAAATCAGTAGATTAATACGCACCTTCTAAATGTACCAGGTACCGTTATTCTTCTACCGACAACTGCCTTCATCAGTCTGCTCACGATCTCATAGATTGGACCATCCATTTCTTGAGTTATCTTCCCTTCATATTTTTCATTTAACTCCTCCCTAAATTGCAAGGAAAATAATGCATCAAAACACGCGAGGAATTGGGTGTAAGATGTCCGTGCCAGGCCTTCTACTGTAAAGTTGGATTAATGGCCAACCTGCCACACTTGCGCAACTGATGAGGGGCTAACGCTCGAAACTTCAGCTTCAGAAAGTCTTTACGGTGGCCAATTTATCTTGTAATACCCTTCTCCCACCAACGCAGCGCTGCAGTTTCTTTAGAAACTCACCCCCTTTATTCAACTAAAAGACAGCACTACTACTTTGCCACACTCACCGACTTCTACAATTCTCTACCCTCCGAACTTTATTTCCACAAGTAACACTATCTTTAACAGGTTTTTTTAACCAGAAAGTACAGGAAGATAAGAAAAAAGTTTGATTTGTTTACTTCCATGAAACTCCTTCACTTACTCTGACAAATTTAGTTTCACATCAATGTCGTCATCTTTTCCAAACTGTATGATCAGGAATGGATATCTTGTTTGGCCTTGTTTAATTGGAGGATCCATGCTTACCTATAATGCAGCAAAATAATTATTTTAGGGTAATCCATCAACTACTATAGGAAAATACATTACTCGACTCGTGAATTCCGCATCAAATTGCACGAGTGCGATATCAGTTTTCAAGTGCAAGTTAACGCAGAATTCACGAGTCAAAGAATGAATTTTCCTTGAATTGCATAATTGAATAACAATGAGAAAAAACAGACAACAGCATTACTTATAGTTGCTATGTATACGTAGAAGCGAAACGATATTACTTAGCCTCGTTTTCAACTCGCAATTCCACGCTAAATACCTCGCTTCGTTAACCAATCAGACTGCGATATTTTATTCAATGATGCGATTCTAAGTTCAAGGGAGAGGGTGATGCATGTTATTTATTTTCCAGTCTGTCTAATTTTACTTGAAGCTTAGCTTATGATACCTTACTTCGCTTCTGTAATCATTTCTCGCAGTTTGTGGTTCACTTTTAAGCTGTCAACTTTATGATACTTGGTTTTTTATGTTTGTTTAGTCAAAGGGAGTGAAACAGTAAAGGTCGCAGGACTGGACTGTCTCTGCTGAATAACTCGATAAGAAATCTCCTTAAGGAGACACAATGTCCCTTTACGCTGTACTGGCCCTGCTGGTATCTACTTGCATAGCATAACTTACCACAAAGAACATAAATCTTTGGTCTTTGTGAGGTAAAAGGAAAAGACGCAACACGGATGTATAGGGAATCTTGTAGTCATAGGTTTTGCCGTGAAGTTGAAGAAATGAAGGGAACACTTTCATTGTGTATCGGCCCCTAAAAACAAAAAGGAGCAAAAGACGACATTAATATGCAACGGTAGCTTCTACTGCCTTGCCTTATAAAACAGGACAACTGTAATTCAAGACAATCCTGTAAATTGAAAATTAATCAAACAAAAAAAAAAAAAACAATTTTCAGTTGACAGTCACAAGTAACCAAGGATTATAATGGCGTTGCTTTAATTCACTGTAATTGGTCTAACAAATTTGTGCCTCTCTCTCACCCAATCAGATACAAAGCTAAATCTAATAGTATTGACAAACAGACCCATCTTAGAATTGTCGTGAAGTAGGCAGTTTTCTTGTTTTTAGACTGAGTCCTTACTTAGTTTCTAGTGATATCCTCTTTTGTTCTGATTTGTGACTGTGATTACTTCCCACAGCATGGAGTTTTACAACTCTCTATACACCAGGGTCCAGTTGTTCGAAGGTCGATTAGTACTAATCCAGGGTTAAATTTTGATTCAGGTTTACTTATTTCTCCATTCAAGAACCTTTATGAGATAATTTTCCTTGTTCTTTTTAGAGCATCCGATCATCAAATTGTGGACACAAAATAATTAAACGGAACTTTCTCCTAAAGCTTTCAGATCTGAAATCAAATTTCACGCTAACCCTGGGTTAACTTAACTCAGCTTTGAACCAACCCTGCCCAGGTCAAGAGATTCATTTTCAAAGTAGAATTACCTTGGGGTCAAACAGGCAACATCAGGTATTGTAACAATGGCATCTCCTGTTGCTTGAATTATGTCTGCTTTTTCAAGAACTTTTTGATGGAAATTCTACCAACAACAAAAAAAACAAAAGCAAAAAAGATTTATTTGGATAAACCAGGTTATTAAACATAGTGAGTTTCCAGTGGAAATCACCATGTCCTTTTTGTCTGTGGGTGTTCAATCCACTATAAATTCCAGTTAGTCTACTCACAACATAGATGTCCATACTTCTAAACTAAAATGTGAAACAAAAGGGAAAAAACTCATGCTTATTCACAACCTAATTTTAGCATGCATATTCTCCATACTGTTCTCTGGACATTTCTTTGGTGCTGACAAGGAGAATTTGTTTAACAATCAAATTAAGCTTCTTTCCCATATTCTTGTGACCTTACTATTTATTTCTGGGATGATGTTTTAAGATGAAATTAGATCCCAGTCCCTCTTAAGAGTTTAGGGGTTAAGTTTCTATAACATAAACAGATTTGCATGATTGCTTCTTTGAAATCAATTTGACAAATGAAATGCTTAGCTTGGCACAGATTTAAGACTATCATTCTATGGACATGACATATTGAACTTGCTCTTCCTCATACTCAAAAATCTGTATTTTTCAAATGAAGAACATACCTTGACTGGGTCTTCTGTTGGATTATCTGCAGGTGTTGGGATGTAAAACCTCATCTCCATCAAGCAGATCTGTGCATCATCATTTTGATGAAACTCAAGTGCCACTTCATTTTTGCCTGTTCATGAATAAAATAACATAGCATATGACCAATTAAGGTTTTGTTTAAAAAAATCCTTACACACATAGTAGTCTTAAACTGAGTGAGGGAGGAAACTCTACTTTCAAGTATCTCTACTGTCAAATCACACGGAACATAATTCGGTGATAATAAGGTAAAGTTTAAGACACGTTGTAACCAACAAGTTACCGACACTTCACCAACAGGTCACCAACAGTCGGCTGACTGTCAGCCGTTTGTCGGTCGACTGTCGGCTGACACTTTTGACCAAAACTGTCGGCAAACTGTTGGCCAACAGTTGGCCATTTGTTGACCGACAGTCAACCAACAGTGGGCCGACAAACGGCCCACTGTCGGCCGACAGTCGACCGACAGTCAACAAATGGCCAACTGTCGGCTGACAGTGAACCGTCAGTTGGCCGACAGTTGACCAACAGCCGGCCGACAAACGGCACACTGTCGGCCGACAGTCGACCGACAGTTGGCCAACAGACGACTAACAGTCGGCTGACAAACGGCCCACTGTCGGCCGACAGTGAACTGACAAACGGCTGACAATCGGCCGACAGGTTTTTTGGGAGCTTCTTCTTAACAATTACCCATAATTCAACACATCTAAAAGGTTTGCTGGACTCGATTAGAAAATAAAAGTGCTACTAAAGGGCCAAATAAATGTATTAGTGAGAGTTAACAATGACAGAATTTGTTTCCCACAATTCTGAATCATATTGGCTAGCCATGCAAGTGTCTACAAGATGGGAAGTAAAGTTTTTTTTTAGTCATTATTATCATTATATTATTACTCCTTTTGCATACTTCTTACTGCATGGACATCAGTGTCAGAACAAAATATTTTTATAACATAACCAAAGTAAAGTGCGCGCTCTGATTGGTCAATTTAGCGTCCCCCATTTGCCCATGGGTGTACGCTGCTGACGTGAGCAAATGCAAAGACTATTTTTCCGCGCGCGCTTGTTTTTTTCTGGTCGCGTAAGATTTGTTAAATAAAAGGAACTCTTTAGCTAATATGTATCAATGTTAAGTTATAAAACAAATGGTAAACACCACAGCGTACACTATTGAGTTATGGATGCACTTGGGAAGTTTGCTAAGCACTCAAGAAGCTAGAGTCGCTCTCGGCTATCGCCTCAAGCGACTCTTACGCTTCTTTTGTGCTTAGGAACCTCCCGCGTGCATCCATAACTCAATAGTGTACGCTGTGGTGTTTACCATTTGTTAATTGTCCTATAGGGAAAGAAAAGAAGGATGTAACAGAGATAAAGGTAAAAAAAACCCTGACCTGTTGTTGCTTGAGACACATCCTTGAGAGGAACTATAAATGCTGGCTTTTCATCAACTTCAAAACAGAGAGATGAACCTGAAACATTTCATAGGATCTTTAGTTACAGTACAAATGAACCAGATCAGAGTCAGTCTTATCATCAATGTAAATATTTCAAACAAAAGAAGTGGTATGTGTATTACTGTTCTTGCACTTCCCAAGCATTAAGACAGCTCGTGTATAGCTACTCTCCCTGGAGGAGAAATCTACTTGACAAGTCACTCTTAATATTCTGTGAAATTTCCTTTACAGTTTACTGGTTTATAATTTTACTTCTAAGAGGAAAGAGGTACTGGGACAGACAACCATCTTGCCCAGTAACACATTGTAATATATTGAGTACCCTGTAGGTCATAATTGTTGTGTATGTACCCAGAGTGCATTTCAGTAATAAAGTTGTGCTGAAGTGGCCATGTTGTTGTGACCTCGTGGCTCTGTTTAGCCTAATATAATAGCAATATACTACACACATCACAATGGCAACAATAAGGAAGGTGTTGATGCACACCTCACCACACTGACTCTAATCCCACAAAGTGGTCACCCATTTCAAGACACAGAAAAAAACAATGACATTTTTTATGAATACCAGTATGTGTTACACTAACAAAAACAACAACTACAAACAAAGTCAGAGCATTACCATGTAGATTACAAATGACCTAGGAAACAAATTTACACCAAGAGATTCCTCTAACCTTGGAATTTAGCAGTACCCCAGTTCCAGCCCTTGACAGATAATTCAATTTCTTCCAGATCCTTTTCAAAATTTTCCTTAATGAATGATGCTAGTTGGTCATAATCCTACAAAAAAGATACTGAAGTGAAAAAATTATTTTCACTCTAGTTAATTTCAACCAAAAGAATTGTCAATGTTTGAAAACATGTACTAAAACTCAGCAGCTAGAAGGGCATTGTTCGAGTTGAATATCACTTCAAAACATCTTCAAAGTCACATGAAGAAAAGCTCACATGTCCTTGGAAAGTAATTTAAATCCACTTCAAGAAGACAAAATCTCATACTTGTGTTGGAGTACAAATTATTGTTTTCAATAACAGCAACAGATGTTTCATCACCTGCACTTAATTAAGCCAAGAATATTGACATGTGTTATGTTATGTTGAACTCAGATAAGAAATGATGCTCTAAAGTTACCCTCATTTTCACTGCACCCTCACTGTACCATGAAGATTTAAAATATTTCTATTCCCATAGAGAAATCTAAGTGTTCAATAATATTTCCTTAATGCTAGCAACTACTAGTTTTCATCCTCTCTCATATGTAGATAAAGACTTACTGCCTCTTTGAAACCTTCAAACTTGAACTGCACTTCATTTGTTAAAGTGACATTCAGTTCGAAACCACGAGCGACTCTCAACCAACTAGTTGATTCGATATCAGCCACTGAGGCTTGGTCTATTTTCCCTGTTTTGTTTGCTTTGAATATCACTCCACCTTTGTGTAACTTTAACCTCCCGTCATTCTGTGAACAAGGTAAGCACACAAGAGATCTATAACGACATAAGCCACTTTCACCCTTCTGTGATTAAAGTAGATCTTCAAATTATTCACTCAATAAGTCAAGAGCTTACCTCTATTTATATGCAAAAAAAATTGGATTGTGTGGTCTCATTGTTTGAGTAAGGTTAGTCTTGAAGAGATAATTTGGATATATCAACAAAGTTGAAATGGTAAATTGGCCACTGTAACCATTACAACAGCTGACGAAGGGCTAACGCTTGAAACATCAGCTTTTGTAATCGTTGCGGTGGCCAATTTACCATCATTTTCAACTTTGTTGATATATCCAAATTATTTCGTTACCCCCACTGACACAGCCCCAAACAGTTTCTTTAATAACTATCAGCCTTTATTCATTAGTCTTGAGGAGGATTGTTGTCAGTAGGAAAGAGTGGCATGGTATTGATAAAAAATATATAGCCCAAATGCAGTGGCCAAAACTTTGCATTGAATCATTCAAAGAGTTTCGGAGTCAACTTGGATTGAACCCAAGAGTAACAATAGATTGTTCAATTTGCTAGATAGTGTTATTCTGGTATGACAACAAATTCCCTTTAGTGCCGAGAATTACCTATCAAGCGTTGAATGTTACAAACTTCAAGTATCTTATTGGCCCTTGAACTGCAGGGATTGGTACGTACCAGAAGAACCTAGTTAATATACGAAACAGCTATTTGTCTGGAAGTATCTTGTTTATTTGCAATCATAGAAGCCTTTAAGAACCAAGTGAATCTTCAAAGAGCGCTGCATGGACTATTGTTCGATATATCAGACCGAGGGGAAGCTTAGTACTAGCGAGAGCTGCAGCCGTGAGCGAAGCTCGCTAGTTGCTTCCGGTTACCAAATCATCCCAGTCGAATGATTAAGAAACCTTCAAAATGCGTAAGAAATAGAACCCATATAACATCGTGTACAAGGTAAGGAATTTTTTTTCAAAAAAGCTGAGTTTGCGAACGCATTTAGCGGTAAGATTAAATGCCTTACCCTGTCGAGAGATTAAAAGCATTTATTTTTCCAGACTGCCCTTTCTACGATCTCCACGTGATTAAGAGTTTGTGCTATAATAACTTACCAGTGCTCCTCTTACAAGAAGGTAAATATCATTGAACTCCAAACCATCGGTGGCCATTTTTTATTCTTATAGCCAGGCTGTAGTTTTTACTGCCTCTGTTCCCGCGCGTTTCCAAAATGGCGGACAAGATGGCAGAGCGAGAAATGAACCTAGTTCTGTGATTGGCTCTCAGCGTGTATCGTTCCCGCGATAATTTTTTTGTCGTGTTACGGGATTGCACGGGTCAAAGGGACAGGATTTCTTATTTACAAATTGCTGAGAAATGATTCTGTGTGATTCTAGCCTGGGAATATATCAGGGGAGCAGAAGTAGCTGCAGGCATGGTAGAAGAAAGAAAGAATGTCCACAAAAGTTTGATAAAGTTTCCTAGATTTGCTAAGGATTTCCACTGATGCCCAAAATTATCTTAGCAGACTCTAAAATACCACCAGGATACTGATCAGACAAAAAGTGATGCATCAAGGCATTGATTATGACAAATCTATAATGCATTCACTTTTGAGCAACAGGAGGAAGTCTCCAAATTTCTTTTCATACATACATACATACATACATACATACATACATAAACTTTATTTCCATTCGGATTTATGAATAGCACTAGATGTGCTAGTATCTCCAAACATATAACTACAAAACAAATGACAATAAGTTTAAAATCGAAAGACTCATATAAAACCTCATTTAAAAATGCTAATAATTATATACTAATCCCCACTAGATATGTAACTCCCAATGGCACGTTTAAAAGCCGCTAGAGGGTCTGAAATTCTTAATTCATCTGATCAGCTATTCCATGGAGAGGCAGCACGATACTTGAAAGAGTGAAGTCCAAAAGTTGTAGTCTTCACCACTGGTATCTGTAATTTCCTTTTACCCCTTAAATCATATGCACTTTGACTGCGCTCTTTGAGAAGAGATGTGATACACCCAGTAGCCATGTTGTAAAGGCCTTTGTAAACCATAGTTAATATGGCTAATATTTCAGGATGCATGATCCTCTGAACTCTGCTTACTGTCTTTCTCGTTATTTTTATTTTTTGCATTGGCTGCAGTAACTTTGTAGCGCTACCTTAACTTTCTCAAGGTTTCCCAAATCAAGCAATTATTTATAAAATCCACAATATTTTGTAGCCATCATGCAATTTTTTTTGAGCAACCATTACACACAGAAAGTATGTCAAATGAAAGCCAGTCTTATCAATAATGTGAGAAAATGATTCACTTTTATCAATAATTGCTGGACTTTGTCTAATAACATCAAAGGTCTTGGTTGCATTCACAGTTCTTCATGTTTAGCTTCCTGCCGAGGCCACCATTCCAAAAGGTTGCTGACAGCCTCCCAGTTGACAACATTCCAAAATGTCTGTATATATGCTGACCTGCGATTCTGGTGCTTCAGATAATAAGCATGTTCCCAAACATCAATGACCAGGATGGGCATTAAACCTTTCTTGTTTAACGGACTGTCTTGATTTTTTGTTGCACTGATTTTGAGCCTGGCTTCTTCAACATCAAGACACAACCATGCATACCCTGATCCAAACAAGTTCCTGGCAGCCTTTTCAAAAGCCGCTTGAAAGTTGGTGTAACTCCCAAATGATTCATCTATCATCTGAGCCACCTTGCCAGAAGGCCTTCGTTCTTCATTGTTAGGATTCGGAGACATGATTGCCCAGTAAAGAGCATGGTTCACATAACTACCAAGACAAAAAAAAACAATGTTTGCATTAATTGAGCCTAGTAACTACTATGGCACTGGGGCTTATGCCAGTATCTAAAGCCTGAAGCGATTAAGACCATTTCTACTCCCACTAGATGAGATAACAGTTAATGACAAGTTACTCCCCCAGCATTACTATTCAGTATGTCAGGTTTCCATGGCATTGTGATGGTGAAGTGTCTTGCCCAAGAACACAATGCATTGACCCCATCAGGTCGCGAACTCTGACCTCTTGAACTAGAGTCAAGCATACTAACCAATGGCCAATTAAATAATATTACTGGTTAATAAATAAAACTATTTCAACTTCTTCATAGAAACACACCACCATTACATTTGCATGAGAGCTATTTATCAGAGAAAAAGAACAGGCATTTTTTGAACAGTTGGCATTAGTTTAGCAAATATCTATCTGAACAAACTAGAACTCTTTGAGGACTCAAGTGAGGTGCGGTTAATTTTTTTTGTGTGTGGTGGTTTTTTTTTTTTGGTGTGTGTAGTATTTGTTTCAAACACATCTTCTTTCCTTCTAAATGCCTTTGTAAGGCATCGCATTTCAAAATTGAAAGAAGAACACCCAGAATTCATTATGGAAATGATTGAGAGCTTTTACTTAGATGAACTGGTGACTAGTGAAGAGAGTAAGGGAAAGTCTTTGCCTTGTGTAAGACATCTCAAAATAGGCTAACACTTGGTTGTTTTAAACTGTGAAAGTAGATGACTAAAGACATGGTGTTGAGAAGGTTTACTGACAGATCTGAAAACCACAAAAAAATTTATTCAAACCAAAACTGATTTGTGACAAATAATTTCTTGATTTATAGGGTAATTGTTTAGATTTCCATAATCTCTTGCACAAGAGTTGTAAAACAGTTGTATGTGATAATGCATTTAAGAGTTAACTCACCCTCCACCATTATTTCTTATTGCCAGCTGCCACTGATCAGGTATGAGGTCAAGATTGTTTAGAATTGTCACAAGAGGTTTTGTAGACAATTGCCTGGTGTTTCCCTGAAAGATATTTGATGTACAAATAAAAGTTATTGTAGCAATTCCTTGGAAACAACTCCTAACAATGTATGTATATCTACTCTATTTAACTTTAATGGCTGTGGTGAAATAATTCGACCATCTTATCCTTTTCGAGGGGTTGTACCCTTCACTCACCCCCACTCCCCTTTACCCTCGCTCCTATCCATTATGCCGATTTGCACTCGATGTCAGTATTTTAGAAAAACACCCAACAGTTTCTCAAACTCCTCTAGTTCCAAAGATTTCAGTACAGAATTTAGTAACTTTGTGATCTGTCCCCTTGGTACTGACCGATTCTCTCCAGCTCTTCAAGGCTATATTTAGCTTTTCCGTGTAAGCTGCATGGTGACCCCTGTGATGTACTCTCAAAGTCGCTTCATCAATATAAGGTTCCAAACCATCATAGCTGTACGGCAGCTCTGGAAGAGCGTATCCCTCTTTATATTGTATAATTTCTTCGTAAGGTGTTGTGCATTTGATGCAGACAAAGCGAAGAAAAACAAAAACAAAGAAAGATGCAATACTATAGATGGAAGCCATATTTAGCTGCACGACCCAATCCCGCGCGGTATGAACGTCATTCGACTGGGTTTGAAATATTCTAAATGAATAAAGGCTGATAGTTTCGAAAGAAACTGTTTGGGGCTGCGTCGGTGGGAGTAACGAAATAATTTGGATATATCAACAAAGTTGAAGTGGTAAATTGGCCACCGTAACGATTACAAAAGTTGACGTTTCGAGCGTTAGCCCTCGTCGGAGCGACGAAGGGCTAAGGCTCGAAACGTCAGCTTTTGTACTCGTTACGGTGGCCAGGGCTAACGCTCGAAACGTCAACTTTTGTAATCGTTACGGTGGCCAATTTACCACTTCAACTTTGTTGATATATCCAAATTATTCTGAAATATTCTGTTCGCTATTGGAAATATTCAACTGGACTAACTGGACTAAAACTTTGGGAGCCAACGGAACCAACGGGATTTTCAAAAAAAAGAAACTTCGCCTTTTCAGTCTCAGTTCAGGGGATTGCTGAGTGTAGAGGATCTTTCACCTAGTTATTCTTGGATTCCCCATTTTAAACACGAATTAAAAAATGGTGTAACAACAACAACAACAACAACGACACATTTTATTTAAGCTCATGATAAGAAAATAACAATGCTTGGGCCCGCAAGTAGCTACGGCTATTCGAGGCGGGCACAAGAGAGGAAAATAAAAAAAAAAGACTGAGAATTCTACAGAAAATGAATATTTATATGTATAATTATAATACTAGACGAACAATCCTAAAAGAAATTTAGTTTGCCGTGTGGCTTATAGACAGATTGAGACAGGAGGGCAGACTGCAGTAAATACTGGAAGTACATACAGTTATAATTTGAGAATTGTACTCTAATTTCAGCAATTCCTATATAATCATCCTCTTTTGTTCAGAATTTCAAAGAGCTTTTCCTTTATTGCGCTTTTAAATTGATTTTTTTTTTTAAGTGTTTTGATAGGAAGTGGAATACTGTACCAGATCAAGGTGCCAGAAATAGAGACGGCTCTCTTCATATTTTCAGTTCTAACTTGTTCAACATAATAATTTTCATTGGTAACAGATCTAGTCTGGTAACTGTGGACAGAAGCCAGCTTTGTGAACATATTCTTAATGTTATCAGGAAACAGATTATTGTGGACATCGTACATTAAAAGGCTCATTTTTATATACTGCTTTTATCCCAACTTCACACACGACCCACGCTGTCAACTCCAAATTTTGATGCCGACGCAACTCACAAACTTAAAAAAATCTCCATATTTTCATGGTTTTAAACCAAATTTCTCGCAGAACTTTTCGTACATTAAACTTAAGAATAGACAAGAAATAACTTGTAGGTAGGCTAGACAATAGAAAGCTAAGCTATCCGTGGTATTTTGTTCTCCATTTTTGATGAAACCTCTTGCTAACGCATGACCTTACTCAGTCTCGGAGCATTTTTTTTTTTAAGAGCGTTCCCTTATTTCAAGCTAGCACGCTAACATCAACTAAGCTTTTATTTCCCTCTTTCACGTTCTCTTTGGTCAAGAGAACAAAAGAAATATAACAAAGCAACTTGTTTCCTTTTTAGCGTTTTTGTATGTTCATGAACAATAACGAAAACAAAAGATCGCGAGAGACGAAAGATGATTACCCAGCATCCTTTGCAACTCTCAGTAAATAACAACAAGTAAGAATATATCTTTTTGCACCAAGTACTTGGACGGATGTTTCGCTTTGAACAGATGGCTAACGCAACCATTTAAGCGTAAACATCCCATGTTAAAGCTGTGTGATAGACATTAACTCTTAAAAACAGGTGAAAAAGTTGATTTTGTTGCAGTTCAACTCTAATTCAATGCGCAATGTTGTTGTTTCATTCGTAGATGGGCGAATTATAAAGTTAGTTCCACAATCGTTTGAAATCTTCCAGGTACAAATAGCTTATCCTGCTCGCTACAGAAGCTGTAATGAAAGTTTTATGATGCAGATTTGAATATTCTATCTACTTACTATGGAGGAAGAAGAAGATCCGCAATGGTAAGATGTTTCCTTGCCGTCTCAAAGACATCGATGGAAAATAATTATTTTGTGACTCGCAAACAATACAACAATATACTATGTGCAATGCTGTTTACACGTGTGAGCAACTATTTCATCCAGATTTTGTTTCTGTTTCAGGATCTACATGTTTGCCGACACTTCAAGAGTTCTCACCATCGTTATATCCATTTTACTCATCGTATACGGCAGTTTTAGGTAAGCCTACTTCGCGATTTTATGTAGTTTTGACGATCGAGGTCCGCGTATGATTGTGGATTTTTACCCGAGTGTGCGTGACAACAACGATGTCATAAAAGTTGATGCCACCAAAACTTGTACGATCCTGAATTGAGAGATCCAACAATTGGATCGGTGATCGACACTAGTGTCATAGCTCTAACCTAGATTTTTGCCTATGGAAAGGTAAACTTCGAGACTGAAATGCTACTTCTTTTCAAGTACATCATTTGCATGCTAAAATGTCCTTGCTAGCAATTTCTGACTCACTCATTGCAAGTAGGGTTTAAAATAGTTGATTCTTATAGAGATCTCTTGATTTCAAGTTATGACTTTCCTGTTTCGGTGCCCTAGTAGGATGTCCTTCGATAACTTACTTAAAGAAAAATTCTGTCGTGCAGAAATTCTTTGTTGTGTTGATCAATTTTGAGAAGTTTAAAATGCTAATAGTTCGCATTCTTTAAAAGTACTAACCCATATGCGTCCTAGCTTGGCTTGGATAACGGGAGAAAAAGCTGTTTGATAAATATTACAATATTAACTGCGAACTTCTTTCTGTTTTTTTTTTTTTCTTTTTTAAGTATTTTAAAAAAATTGACTTAGTGATTTAAATTTTTTTTTGTGTCATTGGTAACTACGTTGTTGGATATTACTCATTAAGATTTTTTAACCTGGGAAAGTAAAGTTCCCCCATAATTATATTCTTTTATATGTTTCCTGAATGGGATTACACCTTTGAGTGGTGTCTGATAGAACCAAAAAAAAAATCCTTTAAAAACATATTTGTACAATATTTAAAAGGTTAATTAAATAAAATTGAAAGCCATTCAGTGATTGTCACATTTTATGAATCATTAAAATCAATTTTTTTTTAAATTTAGCAACACAATTTGTATTGACATTTTGGAGACCAGCTCTTTAAAATGATCTTGCTTTATAGTTTGGTCTAAATATGTTTTGAGTCTACACAATTAATGCATTTATCATTGACAAATCCTTATAAACTACCTTTTTGATAGGATACAAAGAAAACCCTAAATTTTTCCCACTGAGATATCTAATTAGGATCAAATGATGCTGCCTAAAGGTTGATTATACAGCAAATATAACCTCTATGTAATTTAATTCTTCAGAATTGATTTTGTCAGAGAAAATTAAAGATCAAACTGCACGTTATCAGATTTAAATAATACAATTAGTTTTGCAATTAGTTTTGCAAAGTCTGGCTATAGAAGATTATCTAAACCTGCAGAATTTAGTACTGTAATCATTTCCTGTGAATTTTTTAAGTGACATCTTAGATTTTGAGCCATGACATTAAGAACAAGAAGAAATCATTCCAGCAAACTAGGTTGTTGTTGCCTGTCAGAAGAAATGAAGATTTCAAGCTATTACTTGGTGTAAAGGACACAGCTGATGTAAAAGAATAGAGAACAAAAAGACGACAGAACAAGGAAAACTAAAAAAAAAAAATGACAGTCCAGGGCCTGACACCAATTGTAGCCCACTAGCTACAGACTAGTAGAAATTCAGTTTTGGCAAGGGTTTTTCGATTTTCACCAGCCAGTTTGGCTAAAACATAAACTGAAATTGTCGTGAAATCTAAGATGTCACTAGCCAATTAGCTAGTAAGTTGAAAAGTTAGTGTCAAGCCTTGGACAGTGTTCTGTTCTGACATGTCCTTTGTCTTCTACACCAAGATGGAGCCATATTTTCTAAATGATGTATTGCCCTTATCACAGTGCTTCACATTTATGTAAGAGCTGTGGCCAGCATTGTTTCCAGATTAACCTTCAATTACTATCAAAAGGCTTAACACAGGCTTACCTCTTCAGGCATTTAAATCTCAAAATATAATAGCTAAGTAACTTGTCATGAATTACATAGTTTTACAAGTCCTCTACTTGGGTCCACCTGAATTTTGAAAGTTAGCTGGCTAAAACAGTCACTAATTTTTAGCGAACGATTGTGTTTTCCTTTTCATGATCTACAGCATAACTATGGCACATGGTTAGCCTTACTGTAAGTCTTCAAAAAAAAAAAAAAACTCTCCAGATCTTTCACTATTGATACTTGAAGAAAAGGCAGTGTAATCGATCACTAAATGCAGGATAGGTGTTTCTCTATACACACCCTAGCATCAGTATGCATATTCTCCAAACTGTTCACTATATGTTTCCTAGGAGCTTAGGAGAATTTTCATAAAATATACAAACTTCTTTATTTGGCAATCATTTGGAGAAATTAGATGCTAGTCACTCTAAAGGGTAATTAAAGGGTTAATTTAACTCCCTGGTGAGCCTAAATTGAGTAAGCATTAACTGGTATTTAATTTAACAATTCAACTCCCAGTAGTGATCAACATATAACTTCTCCCTATAAGATCTATACATGATCCAGCAAATAAGTAATGAGAATACTCAAACCTATCATACTGAAGTTGTCATCTTGATCTAACACCAAATTCTGCTCACTAATTTACAAGGAAATGTGTAGCATTTAGAAGAGAGAATTAACAGTTAGATCTTGGAAGTTGAAGGGTTTGAAGCAAATACGTCCGCTGGTCAGCACCTCCTGAATGTTACATGTGACATGTACCTCATCTAAACTATCACAAAGTAACCTCTGAATGTCTTTATCTCTTCTGTTGTGACAGGGCTTTAGGTTTGGATAAAGCATATAGTAACTCAGAAGATCCAGAAGACGAACAGTCAAACCAGAATGATACACCTTTCTCAAGACTTATGGATGGTATGAATCATAAAGTGTAACATTGTACCATAATCAGTCCAATCCCAACCATTGAAAAAGTCTGGTTCTGTCCTCGTGTACTGGTTCACAAGAGCCAATACAAAAGACCAAACAATACGCAATAGCTAACCGATGACTCCTAAACAAAGAAAGAACAATGGTAATTCCCTTGTGAACCAGTACACCAGGACAGAACCAAAAGTCTCTTTATGGTTGAGGAAGCAAACTTTTAAGATCCACTAAAACCATGGAACATAATTATATGTCTATCAATTTGAAGCTTCAATCACAACTACCCACAACATTGATTTCCTTCTTAGGACTAACCTTACTCAAATGATCAGACTGTGTTTCCAGGCTCTAGAGGTTCAGTGCAGTAAATGTTTGGCCCCCATGTTGGACAGGTGAAGGTTTGGGGACAAGTGACAAAATGAGGGGGAGGGGGGAAGGGGAGAAAAACCTGGTTATACTTCCTCTTGCTTTGTCACTTGTCAGAAATCTTCCACTCGTCCAATATAATGAGATAATATTTGCCGCACTAAATCTTGTGCTTGAAAACACAAATTGCCGCATGTAAGCAGGCTAACTACATGCTCAGATGAGGAGTTAGGTCACTTGTTTTACGTTCTTTTTCCTTTCATTTTCAGGTTTCCAGACTATCAATACAGCCCAAGCTGTATTCCTTCCAGTTGGGGCCTCCTTCTCTCTTCTCGTGATGTTTTTCTTTTTTGATACCCTCCAGTTTTTCTTTGCACTGTGCACAGCTGGTGAGTAAAAACTTTATGATGCTGAAGCACAGACATTCTTTAGATTAAAGTATAGCAACCAGTGTTACTGTAGCAGTAACTAGTTTAAGATTATGCTATTTTTTAGTTACTTTTCTCTTTAGTATTTAAAAATAAGACGTCAAATACCTTTCTGGTCAACCAAATGGAACCTACCATAAAATCCATCTTCTTCCCATTTTCACTTCTGTCAACTATAATCAACAGAAAAGGCTTGGTTTATAAATTTACTTTAAACTTAGTGTTTCAGGCAAAAGACCTGCAGCGAGCACCACAAAAATATTAGCTTTGGTTGCCTTCTTTGTCTCAAAAATGTTTATGCCTTTGGTCTCTGTGGAATTTGGCCTCTGGTGTACATTATATTTCATCTCAGCTGTATTTGTCTGAGAGATTCTAAGAATTTTTACACAAAAACTGTAGAAATGTGCAGATATCAAAATTGTTAAACTGGTGCAAAAAAGAGTAATTCAAGCAACAGATCACTTAAAATAGAGGTAGTATGGAAACATCGATCTGTCTGGTGGATGAAACAAACTAATTAAGAGAAAAACATCCAAAAGTGATCCATACTTTAAGTAGTTTCTGTGGAGAGAAAAATAACAGCCCTGGAGGGTCAGCTCTGGAATACAGGATACTGACTTAAAAGGTGGTGGCTGTATTAATAATTGGACTTTGCCAGTGTCAAGCACAGAGCGCCAAATTGTATTTAACTTTCAAAATCATAAGTTGGAGTGAGACTGATTGATTTGAACCGTTTATACCCTAACCTCAGTAAATGTATGCAAATTCTCCCTTACTGCCATCTAGACCTATCCTACGATGCTTATCATTCCTCGGAAGAAAAGGATTATAAACTAACAACATGCATGTGTGATTACTTTTCAGTGCTAGCTATGGTGGCTTTTTCGTTTGTGCTTTTACCTGTTTGTCAGTTTCTTACCAAACCCTGCTTCACAAACAATAATCAAAAGTGAGTATTGAACTTTATGCCTTATGCACATCCTCCATGCTTTTCTCTATACATTTATTACCTTGTAAATACCTTTACCGATGCAGGGCCACAGTTCCTTTAGAAACCTCCCCTCTTCATTCATTTTAAATCTTCATTGATCTAGCAAGATCATTTTCTGAAAATTACCATAGCCCAGTGCTCAAACCTGAACCATGATTGGTATCCAGTACAAGAATATCTTTGAAGCTAACTTTTTCTTGCAACAAGCTGAAAATAACACTGACAGTTCCACACCTTTTAGTTTGTATGCTGATAAATCTAAATTTTATTGCAGGCTCTACATTGGTTTCTGTGGAAGATTCACACCAGCAGAGGTTATGTCTCTTGTGTGTTCTGGTGTGTTAGTTATGGTTTGGATCGTCACAGGACACTGGGTGTTAATGGATGGTATGTTTTCTTAGACTAAGACCTACCAACTGTCCAGATTTAAGTGCAACAAAGTAGAAAATTTGCCATCAGTTTAACATGTAGACTGCATGTTGCTGCACATCTGTTCGATAATATTTCATGGGTGACAACAAATTGTGGTAAAAACTACAATGCGGCATACTAGGTACAGCAAATTGTGGTAAAAACTACAATGCAGTATACTAGGTACAGCAAATTGTGGTAAAAACTACAATGCGGCATACAAGGTACAGCTGCCAACTGTCTTGTTACAAATCCTTTAACCATGATCATGATGATGACTTTGATATTTTACCATTAATAAACCACTATCAATGATAATTATTGTTATTATTAAATATTTTATTTTTTAATTTATTATTTACTGTATTTATATCCCTATATTATAAAGCAGTTTACCTGACTTTATACTTTCAATTTACAGTACCTAGTGGTAATTTTTTTTTTTGAAGAATTACTCGGCTATAAGCTGAACCCCCTCAGTCTTGTTAAAGTTTGACTAGTTGTCAGTGCATATTTGTGCAAAAATGACTCAGTTTATTGAAATACTAGAACAGTGTAGTGCACAATGGTACAGAATTATGTTTTAGTACGAGTGTATGTCATTTCTTTTGCCTTCAGAATGAGATTGCTAGAGCTAATAAGTATATTTTGTTTTCTCCGTTTTTCTTTTTCAGCATTAGCCATGGGTCTATGTGTTTCCATGATTGCCTATATACGTTTACCAAGCCTCAAAGTGTCAACACTTCTATTAATAGGTCTATTAATTTATGATGTATTTTGGGTAAGTTAATGCCAAGCAATGATAATACCTGAAGTGTTTTTGTTGAATTAAACCTGCTAATTAACCCTCGAACTCCTAAAATCTGATTGTTAATTCTCCCCTCTTACTGCTCCAAATTTCCTTGCAAATTATAGTTACAAGAATTTGGTGTTAGATCAAGATAGAAACTTCCACCTGATTAGTTTTTTACTGAAGGATATAACATGGAAATGTTACATGTTAATCGCTCTTGGGAATTTAATTTTAATTTAAGTTAATTTATTTAAAGTTAATTTTAGGGCACTCTGAGGATAATCAATTGTATTAATGAAATGTAATGTTTAATTTTAAGTTGTGTTGAATGGTAAAGGATGATAATAAGGTAACAAACTAATAATAAAAGGTTGTGCAAATTTTAATATTGCAGGTTTTCTTTTCAAGTTACATATTTAAAGCAAATGTTATGGTTCAAGTAGCCACACAGCAAGCTGCTAACCCTGTAAGTACACAGTACAGGCAGAGGTTTCAGAAACCTCATGTCTTCAGATTGTAGTTGCCAAATGATATGTGCATAAGATCTTTATACCCTTTATGCTGTACCTTTCTTTTGTGTCTTTTTGCAGGTCTCTATAATGGCAAATAAATTGAAAATGAATCCAGTGGGAAATATCTCCCCGCAAATCTCTCTTCCAGGAAAATTAGTTTTTCCAAGGTGAGTTTTGTAAAGCACTGGTTTTTCACAGTTACACATACTTTTTGTGTAACTCTTGCCCCTGAGATTTAGTTATCAATTCTCAGCACAGCTATTGGGCACAATGGCTGTGCTGGGACAAAATTTTTGAATACCTGATTGGTGAAATCTTCTCAAACTGACGGAAGTTTTGAGTTATTTTGATTGGTACACAGGGGAAAGGGAGCTCTCTCTCTCAGCCTCACTGTACATTGCCAAAGGCCACCCATATCTGGTTAAAAGCTGATTATGTGTTTATTTTGTTATCTTACGTAAATTTGAATACATTTCATACAGTATGTGTATTGCTACCTCATTGACAATTTTTAAAGTTAATTTTTTTTTTGTTAGTATGCAAGACAGAAGCAGATTCTCTATGCTGGGACTTGGAGATATAGTAAGTAAAAATTATATGATTTTTTTTTCTGAGGAATGGTCTGGAATTGAAATAGATCATAATATTGTGACCCGTGGATAGAGGATAGAGCGCCGAATTGTGTTGTGCGTGAGGTCGAGGGTTCGAGTCCCGGCCGGACCAACACTCAGGGTCTTAAAATAATTGAGAAGAATTTGCTACCTTTCTATAACATCAAGAAATGGTTAGATATTCTAGTCTTCTCGGATAAGGATGAATAAATGGAGGTCCCGTCTCCTGCAGGATTGGGGGTAGGAGACGTTAATTTCCCACGCACGAGATTACTGTGTGATGGATGTCCTCCCCTGGGGTGGGATGGGTGGGTTTACTGGGCCCGCAGTGATTGGCGCAAGCTGTTGCGGTGTCCTGCCTGTCGGCGAATCTTATAAATTGTAAATCATAAATCAAGTAACAAACTGATCCTAACAGGAACTACAGTTGAAACTTTACCAAAAAAAAACTGAGGAAAGAAATCTTTATGGGTGGACTGCAATTTTAGGTATTGCAGAAAAAAAGTCTGAAAAAATTTAGACTTTATTGGAACCCAACTACCTCCAGTTGGAGGCTACAATCAACTGAGCTAAGAAGTCACACATTGAGATCAGAGCAAAACCTTAAGAAAAAAACTTGAAGCTTTGCCGGAATGCAACCCATGGCACCCAGATAGTAGATAAGTACTGATACTAAATGAGCCAGCGAGCCAGGAGGCAAATTGTAGTTTTTTTATCCTCTAAAAGAATTAACTAGCATATGGTATCTTTGAAAAAAAAGACATTCTGAACTGTGAATAATAACTAACAACAAACTGATCCTACTTTATCATTTATTATTTACAACAGGTTATGCCAGGACTTCTCCTGTGTTTTGTTATGAGATATGATATGCACAAGAAGCAGGCGGCTGTTGCAGCAGACACAGAACAAGCTAGAGTAACATATTTTCATTGCTCTTTAATTGGATATATTGTAGGTAAGTTTTGGGAGAGCTCAGTGGCTCTGTTAGCTAGTGCCCTCAAAATATCTTGTAAAGGAATCTTTTGAAGGCTCCCAAATGGCTGGTTGCACTTACGCTGTTTTAACCCTTTTTATCTTATTATCAGTTTGCATATTCTCCATACTGTTCTCTATACATTTCCTAAACTGATGATAAGGAGAATGTCTACAACTGAATCAAGAGCGTCTTTAGTTTCTGATCATGACTTTAATTCTCGTTACCCAAATGTTTGATTCAAGGGTGACATTGTTAGGAGAAATTCGATGCGAATCACTCGTTGGGTCAAAGGTTTGACCAGATTATAAAACGGCAGGACCTTTCGATAATTAAACTAAAAGTTTACTCGAGAACTTTCTGTGGGTAGCTAACAGTGCTCTCGTAAAGAATTGTAGATAGCCTGTAGATTTGTAAAAAGTGGATTCAATGATACAGTAGAAACCTGTGGCACTTTTGCAAGCACATTTGTTATTGACATGTTAGGAACCAAATCAACATCGTGTTGGTTGCCCATAGCAAAATTCCTGAGCAGATGATTGATGGATTGTTTGTTCCTGTTGTCAAACAGGTTTAGTAACGGCTACTGTGGCATCTGAGGTATACAAAGCGGCCCAACCCGCGCTTCTTTACCTAGTACCGTTCACACTTCTACCAATTCTAGTCATGGCTTATCTAAAGGTATTTGTAATTTAAATCAGTTACCTTTATTTGTTATACCCGGTAGAAGTCCCCTTAAAGAAAAACTTTGTGTGAGCAAGGAAAAAAAAGTAATGTTTACTTATTTTCAGTCATTTTGGAGCAGTTCTTTATTGACCTTCTAAATCCAAAACCAAAGAATTCACAACAGCCAATCATAGCAAAGGTGTGCGTCATCAAACCACCAAAAGCGAGGGAAGATGCGGGCGACCAAGTCACGATTGTTTTCGTTTAGCGTCTGATTGGTTTAGAGATGGCGCGAGTTAATTAACTGCCTACTCTTAAGCGACTACAGAATGTTAACTCGGTAAGACAGAAAAGCACCTAAGAACAATATTTAAAACGAGTAGGAGAAAGGATGGCTGAGGATGGAGATGATTGTCAGGGATTGCGAATGATGATTCTGAAAACCTAAGGCTTACTATTTCAAGCCACACAAAGAGTAACAATTGCGCTGCAGGACGTGCGTTTCACAGTCCGCGAGAAGATTTGAGACGAGTCAGGGAGATGTTTGCTAGGGGTTTGGCACTACGCATTATCAGTACCAGACCCCTTGCAGACTTTTCGCGCGCTTGCGTTGCCTCCTACTTCCCGCTCGTATTTAGAAGAGTCTGTGGAACACTCATTTCAAACAGGATTACATGCTTCTGGCAAAAAATGTTGTTTGTTGTTTAATTTTCTTTTTTCCCTCTGCAGGGCGACCTACGGAAAATGTGGCAAGATCCCTTTGTAGCTGCTAGTGCGAAATTTAAATTCATGGAAGTATAACACATGTCAAAACCAGGACTGAACATTCAATACAGCAAAACAAAGCCTTTAAAAGGGGCAACACGAATCAAGTACCGCTATCCCACGGGTAGAGCGCTTTTCCATCGAGTGTCGTAAAACCAAGACCTAAGTAATCACACCGGCCAATCAGAAGAAAGGAAAACCCCTGCTTAAAGCGCGGGAAAATGCGGGCCACCAAGTCGGTGACTGGATTTACTTTTGCTTCTGATTGGTTGAGAGAGTGGCATGAGTTTTTCTGGACCAATCACAAAACAAAGCAATTCCTAATTTCTTTCGACGCTCAATTGAAAATTGCGCTTTTCTTCCCGTTTCTAATTTGCTTATGATACGATGGTCGTTTGATGTGAGTAAAATTTGAAGGCGTTAGCTAAAAGGTGGGCTAAAAAATGGAAAAAGCAAATGGACAAAAAAAATTTGCGAAGTAAGCAGTAATAGTAATTTGGAACATTTATATGGCACTTTCTATTAGAAGGTATTTACTACTGAGACTACCAAATCGAAAGTCTTGCTTTGTATAGAATAGAACTCTCTTTTAGGGAACACCTTTGGGTGTTGAAAAACTCCCATAGGAAAACCTCGCAAAGTGTTCCAAAATGTATCACAAGGTGAACAGAACAAAGGAATGATTGAAACCTGTAAACATGAGTCTTGTCCTTGTTCTCCGAGAGATTATAAGGAATGATCTGCAATGGCGTAGTGCGTAGTATTTATTCATTGCGTTATTCCCTGTTTTTAAATTGCTAAATTTGATTGGCTAAATTGCGGAGAAAGGACGTTGCGCTCGTGTTATTAAGAAATGTGTGTTGGGAAGAAAACACCAACGATTTACCTGAAAATGACCGCTTAGAATCGATCCCCTCGCATGTGTCCGGCGTTTGACCGACGCGTTTTTGTGCGCGGATATGGAGGGAAGGCTTCTTCTTTGCAGACAATAGTATATGTGAAGGATTTATATATTGTATTTGGAAAAGATATATCCTGTAGGCATTACGAAGTGTTGTGAATTAAGGAAACATAGATTGTTTTGAATAGACATAGTGTATGAATTTCAGGCGTTCTTAACTTTTAATTTACTTGTTGTTTCACGATGTTTGCGACTGCCGTTGGCTTATAATAGGCCCCTTTACAGCCAAATAATTTGGATATATCAACAAAGTTGAAATAGTAAATTGGCTACCGTAACGATTGCAAAAACTGACGTTTCGAGCGTTAGCCCTTCGACGAAGGGCTAACGCTCGAAACGTCAGCTTTTGCAATCGTTACGGTAGCCAATTTACCATTTCAACTTTGTTGATATATCCAAATTGTTTCGTTACCCCCACCGACGCAGCCCCAAACAGTTTCTTTAGAAACTATCAGCCTTTACTCTTTACAGCCATCTCGGCTCAGTATCCGTATCTGAGCAATTACGCACCCACCCCTCCCCTAACTCAGCTCAGTTAACTGATAACTGGTTAGGATGGATTCATGTTGAGTTAGGAGAGGGGAGGGTGCGCAGATACTTTGACACTGATCCGTCGCGTCTAAGCCTGCTTGTTCTAGGTTGTTTTTCGTAATGCTTACCAACAATAGTATCACGTGACGAGGACCGTTTTGTGACCATCTCAAATAACAGCAACCTCGTTCCCAAGGTCTCTCATCTTCCCTCCCACCTGGAGCGCCCTCTCTTCTCGCTCCAGGAGGGCGGGGAGATGAGCGATGCTGGGTACGAAGTTGAAACAACGGCTGGAAGACGTAAATTTGAAATTCCCCCTGTAAATGGATAGGCTTGGTATATTTATTATGTGAGAAGCTTCAGCGTGAGGTGTTTCAATAGGTAATGAACAGGGGGATAATTCGATTAGTTAAGTTAATATTAAATGCTTTTATTAATATTGCTATGTCAAGTGCAGATTAAACAAAGAGTAAATATAGGATGATTTTATTATTCAGAGACTGGATTTGTTTTGTAGTGAAATCTTTTTTTCCTCACTCGAGATACCAACTGATTCCCTCATGATTCTTTGTCTACATTTGTTGTGTCTCTGACCAAAGTCACTTTCGGTGAGAGAATAAAATCCGTAATCCTTTATCGCCTAAAACGGAGGCACAGAGGGCGGCGGGAGGATTTTGATCGTGTCAAGATAAAATTTACCCAATCCCCGCTAAGGCTAGGTGGTCTCCCCTTTACAATGTGTTACCTCTGACAACTCCCAGCCCTTCACTCCCCCTAAAAACCATGTGATACTACGATCCCCCCCCTCCCCCCCTGACGTTAGATACTGACTGGTTCCAACTTCTATGTGTCTCTTTGATTCGTTGTCTCTCGACATAAGGTTTTGTGGCGAGAGACTAGAACCCATAGAGTGAGACTCGCTTGGTTGCTTGAGACATAGAACAGCGATAATTTTTTTAGAGAGAATTGGAAAGCATATTAAAACAACAACCACAGCAGTAACAGCAAATCGTAGACACTACATGGGACAACCTTCACTTTTTTAATCTACTCTTTATTCTTTCAAATTTCAATAGCCAAAAAAATTTCTCTATTTTATTTAGCAATAATTTCCGTAAAATCCTCCACAGTACAAAATATTAACAGCGTAAAAAACCATCCAAAATAACTCACTTTCGGCTCACATCTACTCCTTTTTTTGTAGCCAAAAAAATGCTTATAAACATTTTACCTGAAATTTTGACAGTGAACTCCTGTTTCATCAAAACTGGCCTACAACACATTTTTTCTGTGAGAAGAATTATAAAGGTACCACTAAGGTCACAACCAAGAGCTTTATTTTCGGCTTGAATTTAAAGAGGCCATTGATCTCGTGTTTCAAGTGGAAATCTCATCAACCTGTGAGAGACCAGAGAAAACAGGATGAGAGTTATGAACACATCGATCAGGAACCTATGCAATTTGGACACCAAAGTCTTACCGCACTAGGTTAGTATACGGTCTCCAGTTAAGAAGAGACGGTCTAGAGTACCGAGTACTTTGCAGTACTTTGATGATTATTTTCATTCCCTGCCTTATAATTTCTCCGGAAATACAGACGCAGCTAGCATTGTTTACAATGATCTGAGCCCTCCAATCAGAACACTTTCATCCGTCGACCAGTAGCTTGCATTGGATCTATGCAATAACAATAAAGGTAGAGCTGTATGGTTGCCTTGGTAATGTAGAGCTCCTGAAAAGTTTGTGAATTCTTAACCAGATACAATGAATATATGAAGTTCATATATTTTGAACTGCGGTTGTAGATACGTATGATGCACGATCCTCGCAGTAGAGAGCGCTATTTATGCAATAGCGAAAATCAGACCTGAAAAAATAAAAAGGCCTGTACGGGATTCGAACAGGCCTGATTTTTTTCAGGTCTGATTTTCGCTATTGCATAAATAGCGCTCTCTACTACGAGGATCGTGCATCATATGAATTCTTAACCTTGCCAATGACCAATGAAAGCTTAAGGGGGCAATGTTATGCTGTGACAGTATCAAAGGTGCTCATATGGTACTATAAACACAAAATCGATGATAATAGAAGAAATAAATTATTAACTGCCGACGGAAAATTCTTGAGACATGCTTGACCTTCACTACAAATAAGAAACGTTATATCCCTCATCATTAATGCCGGGACGTAAAAAAATATTTATTATTCCAATTGGATAAGCAGTAAATTCTTGTTTTGTTCGGTCTGCATTTTTCTTTCGCAAACAAAAAATATAGCAATGTGCAGGAGTTTGTTTTACAACAATATAACTGCTAGAACCTCGGAGATGTTTTAAGCTAACACCAACAAATCTTTACCTTTGATTTAGCGGTTACGATCCTCAGTATTCGTTTTTGTTCCTTACCACCTCAAAACGTAGCTTAACAGCGAATTGGGTACGGCAACTCTTCACAAAGGTTTAGCCTGTGAATAGGGCCTATAGCAGAGGCTGAAAATAAAACAGGAGTGGCTTTGCTTCAGAGTGGCTTCGGCGTGGCTTCGCCTCGCTCTCGCCGTGGTCGCTTGCTGCCTCCGTCCCTCGTCTTCATTGGGAGATTAGGAGGAGTGAAAAGCGTAGCAGTGCTACTGCTCCTCTTTATGATAAGGCATCAAAGTTGATCACACAGAATGAGTAACAGGCTTGTTTTCGGGTACTGATTTCATCATCCACACCATTATGAGACAAAAGGACTCAGTTAACCGTGAATTTAATTTATTCTGGCGTGATATCTTTGTACAGCATGACATTGATTTTTTTAATTAATAAATTATACTTCCGACTATCATAGCTTAAACCCTCATTGTGCGACTGAACATTCTTACTAGTGATAATATCAAACTGCGAGATTTCTTGGATAAGGAGTAAAATATTGTTTGTTCGGTCTGCAGTTTTCTTTTGCAACAAAAAAAAATATAAGAATGTGCAGTAGTTCGTTTTGCACTGCGAGAACTTCGGAGATGTTTTAAGCTGACACCTCCTGGTTTCATTTCCAAAATTTAAAACAAACAAATTTTTACCTTTAATTTAGCGGTTACGATCCACAAGCGGACCGGTTTGTCAAGAATGATTTGGCATGGATTCCACCGTCACAAAACCTTCCTCATAAGTCCGTGAATCTAAATGCAAAGACAAGAAAGATTCATAAACTTTTCCAGCCATTTTTCCTTGCTAGTTGGTTACCATGAGATAAAAATGGGAATGAAAGCGTATTACCTGAGGTAAGTTTTTGAGAAGTGCTATACTTGAGCAGTTATTTATACTAGTGGGTTGTGTTTCTCATTCTTAAATATTATCACGCAGACTTTCGTATCTAAGATCATTTGTTGGAATGTTTTTATCACTCTTTTGGTTCAATCGCAGTAATTTGTATCTGAGTATAAGATCGCGCTCTTTACTACTTCAAAATGTAGGTTCCCTTCGAATTAGGAACTCTTTCGTCGCAAAGAACCTAGTCCGGCTGTGAATTAGGTCTCTATAACTGGCGGCTATGTTTCCTTTCTCAATTTCAAACACCCGAGGTAGTCGCTCAAGGTAGTTACGGCCTAGAATGAAAAGCGCTGAAATCTTCTGCGGTAACGGAATTAAATTAAAACAAAAATTATTACATGCGTGAATAAAACAGAAGAAGAATTGAGAGAATCATTAGCTTGACCAATCGACGATTGCTTCCCTTTTATGCCCATTCATGTGTTTTTGCGATCTTGGAAGATCGTGTGTACACTGGTTTTTTTTTCCATCTTGAGGTTGTCACCTATTTGTAGAAGTTTCTTCAGTCATTTGAGTGCTGATTTATCCGTGAATATGAAATAGGAATTTTGTCCATGAGATGTCGTCTGCGGCACGTACTTAATAAGCAGCCATTTTGAATTCTTGTCTTCGCATTGTAAACCACGTGGTCCCCAAAGCTAGAAAGGCATTGGTGCAACCTATTACTTACCTATTCTGTGTATGAGCAGCACAGAATAGGCAGTATTTATGCGGGCGAAAGTGTTAAAGAAATCAAAAATAGACGCAAAAAGGTCACAATGGTACGTCATGATAGAGTTTTTCGAGTAACAAGCTAGTTTTCAACTAATGATGGATCAGCTGAAACTAAAATATTCGGTAATTCTTTCATAACGGGAAAGGCGTTATTTATATCTTTTATGAAAAGAACACGAAGAAAAACGACTGCCAAATTGAACAGCATAGTCAACATCGCCGATATCACAAACTGTTAAGCTGTAAACCTCTAAATTTTATCCACAGTCGTCAAACGAGCCACTAAGTAGTCGGAACAATGGAACAAACACAGAAAGGTGAGGCATCATTTTCAAACTATATATTCCTTCAGCATCGGTATAATTATCATTTCGCGATCCTTCCCAGCTTGAATCTTTTCTATCTTGTCTTATTACACCGAGATATTACCCAGTTATCTTTTAAATATCGAGAGTCAATATCGCAAAGAAGAGGCATCACCTTTTTTTCTCGACATTTACCCTACTCGTATGCGAGCCGCCATCTTGGATTTTGGCCCTTTGGTTAAGGCGGTTTCTAAGTTTCCAAAATCGCTTTCCAATCTCTGCTCAGATTGAAGATCAGCGAAATGACTTTTTGACTCGAAAAAAAAATTATCAATCCAAACTTAAGGGCAAAGTTGAAAAACATAACTCATTCAAAACTATCATTTCAACTGTCCGGTTACTTCTTTGACCAAAATTTCGCCTCTATTACGCCTCGATGACCACCATCGTGGTATACGTGAAGACCAATGGAATTATTATCGGTACATTCGGCGAGTAATAACGAATAAACAGCGACAATTTCGAACTGAGGTCGAAAATCTTCGATTTCCGAAAAGATTGTGACATCATATGGTTATTAAATTTGATAACGACCCGGACTGGTGATATCATTTGTACAACTGAAGGGTGCCATCTGCTGAAGGAAATATCTTTTGCACAACACAATGTGAAAGTATTACCGCTTCACCTGATTCAAAAGAATGCAGCATTCCCTCAAGCTGAAAGATGAACTGAACTTTTCGTTAACTTGGCCTGATGGCGAGTGTTCCATGAACGAGAATTAAATTGGACTTAGACTTAGGAGTTGGAGAACTCGTCGAAGAAGGTAATCTAATAGGCGAGGACCTTATAAAAGAGAAATCCTTTTATACATTGAATGGTCGTTATTGCGCCATGTAAACACAAACAATGTTCAAAACAAATTTTCAGATTTTCGAGAGATCATGCTAGCGTCTCAGATACAGCTCATTTTAGCAGGCGAGATTAAAGTGGATTCATCATAACTTCATTAAAATTTACATCCCGAGATGCTCAATTGATCGCAGTACTAGAGCCAGGGCTCTAGGGAGGCATAATAGGTTTCGTATCCTCATCCCTACGCTACAAGAGGCTGAAATTTAACAAGAAGGACAAGAAATTTGAACCTATTACTTTTGGAGTTAGTTGTCGGTTATCCCTGATAACCATTCATCTCTAATGCATTCGACTGACAGCAACTATCCACTTGACTTTGATGAGTGACTTGTGCCTTGGTTGAGCAAACGTCAGTCACTATTACCGACAACAGTCCTCCTTAGGACTACGCTCACTGACCCAAATGATCAGACTACACCATCACATTACCCCAATTTACTGTAGTTTTATGTGTTTGATGTGGTTTTTAGTTTTAGTATGCTGTCTGCTGAAAGGAGTGGAATTCCGGAAAGTGTCTCTAACGTGCAGGTAAGCCAACTTCACCAGCGAAAAATCATTTGTGAAAAGCAATCAGTTGTGCAGAATTCTTCGACCGAAATCTATTTTCATTGTCAAGGTTTCAACAAATTAATAATTTAGGCTAAATGTTTTTAAAACCCGTGCTTTAACAATAAAATATCAAGGTCCATTTCAGCTTAAACTGAGTAAAAAAGCGGGATGCCGCTTTGAACGTATAACTTAAGTGGAAGGTCAAAAAACCTGGTTACTAGTGCATATTTTGCATGTATAGTTGCATATTTCATATATTTCATACATTTACTTTCAGAATCAGGATGATGGAGGCTTTGGCCAGAGTTCTACGTAAGTCCCTCTTACACTTATTTAACCCGTAACTGCAAATTATCAGGTAAATTAATATACGCAATGGCAAAAAAGATCAGAATGAAAAACATGGAATAAACGAAAAAAGAAACGGTATTATAGATAAATGTTTCAATTTTGGTTTTTCTCCTTTCTCCATCTATCCCTTCATGTTCTTTTCTTTCAGAGAAAGGGAGATGGAGATACAGGTTCTCGAAGAGATTGTAAGAATTAGACAATACATATTGCAGGTTGGTAAGGAAACATAACTCAGAAACATGACTTGGTCTTTAGACTGATTAAAAAAAACACATTTTTTACATCAAACCCTCACCAGTGGTTATGAATTAGAAAGGAAATTATGATGACAACAACATCGCTGTGAATTCTCCAATCACTCCTTTGTTAGAAATTAAAAATTTCTAACACTGGACAGGGTCAACCTAAAGGCCCATCTTCAAGAGCTCAACCAATCAAAGCTCTGCGAAGATGAATTGATTCGTACCACACTTTAGTAGAAGTTAATCTGCTAGCCAGTGTAACTTTCACGAGCAGACCATGATTGTTTCTTTTCTAGTGCTACCCCTCAGATATCTGAGCTAAATTTAACCGTGATCCTACACTTTCTCGCCATAATATTCTCACTGTACCACAAGAAAACCTTACCAATACACAAAATCAATTCTAAACTCGCAACGAATCAGTTCGCAACACATTCCCGACTGATTACTGTCAAGTAATTACCTTGTCTCTCTCCACTCTTTCTCTCTCTTTCTTTGCAGTGAGGACCTGGAAGGTCATGAAAAAGATGTCAGCCGATACCTTCGATGAAGAAGAACTAAAGAAATTTCCGAATTGATGATAATAATAATAATGATAATAATAGTAATAATAATAATAATATCGTTTAGTTCCAGTGATAAGGCGTACGGCAGTGTTTTGAATTATTTGAAGTTTATCCAGTTCCTGTTATGGGAGACCAAGAGGATACTATTACCGCAACAGTAGTCCAGACGTGATGTTACCGGTGCATTTACTAACAGTTTGATATTTTCCTTGGTGATGTATTTACTAATACGACCTATGGACCTGACGGCGTTCGTAGCATTCTTTCATTTCTCGTTTATGTGCTATGTCATTGATAGGTTTTAATCTAACTTAACACCAAGATCACGAACTCTCTCACTTAGCTCGATGACGGTATTAGCAGAAGAGAGCCTCTCGATTTTACGTGTCTTGGTGAATCAGGATGTAAATAGCATAACGTACGTCTTCTAAGCATTGCTTCTTAGCATGTTTTGCGTGTTTCATTGTGTTAAATCCTCTATACAATTTCGGAGAGCAGGCAGAGCCTTATTTGCAAGATCAATAGTTATATATAGTTGAGTATTATCTGCCTAAAATAAATAATTCAAGTTATGGCGAGCAATTACATCTTGAAGGGGGGCGATATACAGGGTGAAAAGTAATGATCCAAATATATACCCTTGTGGGACACCATAATGCACAGCACCAGGGGTGGACGCTTGATCTCCAATGACTATTGATTGCTGACGGTTTTCTAGGTAAGATCTGTACCAGCTACAAGACAGTTTAGTTTGGTTTCATCAATTGAGTTGATGATGTAAATTTTTGCAATTTATCTGAGAGAATGATTGAGAGTTTATCCATCTGGATAGATGACCATACCCACGCCAAACAACCATGGCTAATAGATGCAGAAGAAGAAGACCAAAGCATGTACACTTGATTTTGCAATACCACTCTGAGTGGTTCAGGGTGGCAAAAGGAACAGTATTTATAGAGTCGCTCTTATGTTTTGTCTGCCTACGAGGATATCATTAACGATACCTGTTGGCCCTGTTCCACTCGTAAAGAAGCGACTTTTATGGGAAGGCCACATAATGTTGTGGAGGAATAAAATTAAAGCAAAATTATTTACTAGGAACGCATTTCACATCTCTTTGATTTTCCATAATTCAAATGAGGAGAGCCAAATTATCTAGCTAACTTTTTTTGTTGTTAGTTGTATATGATTCATGTCAGGAAAATGCCTTTGATTGAACTTGGTATAAAGGAATAACCGTAAAAGAATGCACTACAAACTTATGAAATAAACCTCTCTCTTGTTCGATTTTATTCAACTTAAAGGATTCGAAAATGTTCACCTCGGAAAAATGGCGAAACACTTAAAGAATTCGAAATATTCACCTCGGAAAAAATGGCGAAACACTTTTGAGCATGTATTTGATGACAAATATTCTTAAGAGATCTTTCAATGTACAGGATATGGCGATGGTAGAAAGACTCATTCTTCGAAAATTTAGACAAATTCGTCGCGTTCTCGAACGCGATTGGAGGGCAACCGAGGGAACGCCTTTTAACCAAAATACTAGGCCCGTACAGTTATATTGAAATCACACTTAACCACATGGCACGTGGTGGAAAAACTGAAAATGAAAAATTTGATTACTAAATAAACATAATAGCAGAACAGAAGGAGAATGACAACGAAAATAGCACTGAAAATAACGATGACTTACGCTGTCCAACTTCCAGGAGAAGAAGAAAGTTGTAGTTCAGAGTAAATCAAAATCACAGTCACACGAACAATCACGTCTAAAACACAACCACAGTCATGGACGCGCCTCTAAAAAACGCCCTTACATTCCTATCTGTTATCCTCCCCCCCATAAACACAGTCTCTTTTAAAGTCCATATCACACTGATCGAGTAAGACTTGCATTTGCGATAGCAGGCACTACCACAAACAAGAGACCTCACCTCGTTAGCGGCGGCGGTTGATTCGATAACACTGTGCGAAGCTTCTTTAAATCTGTATTACGAAGTGCCTTAACTTCAGAACATACAATCTGCAGTTTCATTAAATAGTGAAAATTCTGAATGTTTCTCCAATCTTGAGCCAAAAACTTAGCTATCACGGTATGAAGTAAAGATCCTATTAATAATAATAATAATAATAATAATGATAATAATGATAATAATATACCGTTTATTTGCCACATTGCAGAGTTAACTGAATTAAAGGGCTAAATTTACAATCAATAATTGATTAAAACTACAGTTACTATAGGAACAATAAAAATATCATAATTAACTTTTTACATGTTTGCATATTCACTATTGAAAGAGATAAAAGAAACCTGAACGCTGGGTCTGGCAACGACTTCTATCAGCGTAAAGAATACTTCTGTTGTTGTCGCCGGATCGCAGGTTGTAACTATGGCCACTCGTTGCTGTTCTCGGTATAAGAAAGTTAATGGGGTGGGATTTTCTTAGACACCTTCCGAACATATTTACAGCAGAGCTGAGTTCGTCTTTCTTTCAGGCTGTCAAGGTTAGTAATATTAAGAGCGTCTAAATAACTATAGCGTGGATAGATAATATGTAGAGCCCTCTCTTGAATTGATTCCAGCTTATTAGAAAGAAATTCAAGAATATCATGCCAGGCTTGCACGCCGTATTCTAATATAGGTCTTATTGTTGTCAGGTAAACCTTAAGAATTCCACCTCTATTAACACCAACTATTTTTAGAATCCTTAAGGAATACAGGCGCTTCGAGGCTTTTTTCGAAATGTAATCAATATGCTCACTCCACTTTAAATCATTGCTGATAATAATACCGAGTAATTTATAAGTTGTCACATGTTCAACTGTGTTGTTACCTAGGACAATTAATCTTGTAGTAAAATTATCATTTTGCATGAAGTTAATTAACATTTCTTTACACTTTTTCGGATTTAATTTCATATTGTGTTCTATGGAAAACTTGTGGATGTCATTGGCAGCTACATTTAGTAAGCTAATACCACTCCTTGGTAAAAATTTCCAATGCCGTGGTATCATCAACGAATTTCATTCTCAAATGCCAGTCACGCAGAAGATTGTTGGTCATCACAGCGAACAAAATCACACCCAGTTTAGTCCCTTGCGGGATACCTCCCTTGGGTGATTTCCAATCAGACAGAGAATTCCCAATCCTTACAGCTTGCTATTTCTCAGTCAAGAAGACCCTAATCCAGTTAATTAACACAGTATCTATATCGAAAAATGCCAACTCCCTGAGAAGAATGGAATGATCAATCAAGTCAAAGCCCTTTGAGTAATCAGCAAAGAACATTCTAACTCCACAGTTCCTGCTATCTGTTGCCTCGTGTATCGCTGTAGGATATAAATCAAGGCGTCCGTGATGGAGTGCTCCTCCCTTGCGTACTGGCGTGGGTCAGGTTTTTCCGAGATTTTCGCTACAAGTCTGCTGCGCACAAACCCTTCTATGACTTTGGCAAGGGTGCAGGTCAGGGAGATAGGTCTCAAATCCATTTGGATTTCTTGTGGCGGGGAAACCTTGGGCAGGGGGTTGATTATAGATTGCTTCAGCAGATCAGGTACATAGCCCTCCCTGAGTGAGCAGTTACAAATGTCCATAATTAGCGGGGTGAGTTCAGGTGCGAATTCTTTTAAGACCCTGTTAGGTATCATGTCAGGGCCAATTGCTTTCCCGATATTCAGGCTTGATAAAGAGTCCTGCACCTCCCTGACACTCACTAGAAGGCCGGGGGGACCTATTAATAAAGATCTATTCACCCAGTTCGCTTCTCCATTTTACTATCAACTTAATCTAGTTTATTAGATCAATATCTCTGAGAAATTTGAGATAACGCACCATTAATTACCTTCGCTATCCATGCAGGTTGGTTTTTTGATCATTTATGAGGCAGCGTGGGCCTTAAATGGGTTACATAGTTATGATGCCTTTCGGCAAAAATCTTCCACAATCGGTGTGTGGACATTTTTTAGAGTTACACACGACTTTCACGTAGCGGGTTAAGTAACGATCTCGTGATATTCCTACTGTAAAATGGAACTCGAATATGAACGTCTAAGAGTCGCCATCCATCGTTCCCTTTAGTTTTAATCCAGTACGAAGCTCGTTGAAAACTGCTTCGAAGAAGAAGCTTGGTCAATATATATGATAAAATAAATAAACTTCATCGGCACCTCTAAACAATTAAGTAATGCCTTCGAATATCGTGTTTTTTTCCTCTTTGAGAGACTGTTACACGAATTTTACCACAAGACCTACAATGTGGATTCATCGTTTTCTATATCCAGACTTAGGAGATTGGGGAGAACATTTTTAGGAGGCAAGGAATTAAACTTTAAGTGTGTTTTGCAACCTTAGACTTGACCTGACGAAATAAACAATTGTATGTTCGGCAGAGTATATAGACGAGTTCGCCATATTGTCACTTAAATGTCCTAAACCGCCATTGAATTGTTTGAAAAAAAGATGAAGTAGATAGCAGCTGGGGGGGGGGGGGGGGGAAGGGGCTGGAAGCTACAAAAGCTGGGGGCCTGAAAGCTATAAAAGTGTTAAGCCTAAGTCTCATACTGATGCTTTTTGTGGAGAAAGACAGCTGATCAAATTTATCAGCATTTCCAGACGTATTTACGAAATACCCTTTCGAATTGTACCTTTCTAGCAAGTTATGAGGCAAATTTCGCATGGTGGCGATCAACTGGCTTTCGAGACTTTGGTAGCATGTGGCTCAATAAACAGGGGAAGTAGGCGAGCTCATGGATCAGTTACGGAGACACTAACGATTTAAGATAAGTATAACTTCTATAAGAAGTCGGGGAGTCCTAAGCAAATCTTGTTTCACTGTAGCTTTAAAAACTGAGGTGAACACCAGGTTTACTTAACTTTCCGAGTCAATGTGTAATGAGTCTCTCTGCCCAGACACTGTATTCTCAAGGCGAGTATTACGCTTCAACCTTATAAGCTCCTTAATTTGCGAACAATTTAGCCCATGAAATCTCATTGAGTTGAAAAAAAAAATCATATTGAGGTGTTCAACACTTAAATTAAAGTAACTTGATTATGTGTATCTAGGGAACATAGCACTTTCTGAATACCGTTCTAAAAATATTTTTTACGAAAAGAATTGAAAGTTTCTTTTGTATTTTTTCATGTCTCGATCATCACTGGTAGTATTATAATCATAATTATTCTTATTTTTATTCTTATTAAAACTTTCTACAGCATCATAAAAATAAGTCAGTGTTATGAATCTAGACATTTGAAATTTCACCTTCTCGATAGCATCTATAAGCAATCAGAGCGTTGTTCAACTTTCCACGTTTTTCGAAATACTGATTTTTAAAGTATGCATAGAAAAGTTTGACAGCTACTAAGTTAGCATTAAAGTGCTATTGAAACGTAATTTTCATATCCGAGATTTTTGCAATATAATAGAGTTTGAACGTTATTTGCAAACGCTGTGTACTTTTTTGGGGCCAACGCATAGCGGAAAGTACATTTATAACCATTCGAAGTCGACCGGCTGGGATCAAAATTGGCGGCCATCTTGGCGCGGCCAAAACAGAACAAATCCCTCTGTACCAAATGCCAAGCAGAACATGCCCAGAATCCCTACAATATAGGGCGAGGGCCAAAATAAGAGCAGACGAGGATTTAACAAAATGAGATAAAGCAAATCCTTAACAACGCGGAGCAAGAAACAGTAAAGGCGATCATGTGCTTCTATGAACGTGAAATCGGTCGTTTAAATACCGAAATAAAGAAAACAAAACAAAACGAGCCAAAAAGGCTGGAACACTGAACACTAAGAACTGTAGTACGATCGAATCAGCGCGCGTGGCGCAAGCTGAAAGCAATCAAGACAACTTAACGATCGAGACAGTCAAAAAAATAGCTGTACATCTACAAAGGCGAACGATTCGAAAAAGACGCAATCCCTCATGTGCGTACTCAGTGCCACACATAAAGCAAATTCTCATGAAAAACTGGCATTTAATAGAAACACAACCACTACTGAGCGAACTATACAAAAATCCGCCGCTCGTATCTTACAAAAGAGGGCGGTCGCTCAAATACATACTCGCGAGGGCTAAACTTTGAATAGGCTACCCTAAACACACGCTGGGGAGTCGTGTAGGCCTGTCAACCCCTTTTTTTTACGGCACCATCTTCCTCTTCGCTACTGGAGACAACTTCGCTTCGTTCAGAAGAAGATTCACTTGACAAAACTTCAATATCTGCCATCTCCTTCGCCCACGAATACAAACAAACCGTGAGTGAAATAAACCACGCTATCGGAGTGAACACAACCAGTGACGTCATCAATCCATTTCGCTCGGTACCAGAGCCCGGACATGGTTTTGTGTAAAATTTTTGATTTGAACGGTTAAAAAAGATATCTTTCGCCTCTTTTTGGCCAAAGCAAATTATCTCATGATGATCAGCATATTCAAAACTACAGGTTAGAGCAAAACTTTCAGATACGAAAATTTCGTTTTAGTAGCACTTTAAGAAATCAAAACGCCAGAGGCAAAAAGAATTAAATTCTGGAGCTTGTTTCGCTGTTTAGTGAAAGCAGAGCAAAATTGTAAGTTTTTTCATTCAGCCAAAATGAATTGATTGAGATCGGTTGTGATTACCAGCACATTTCGTTTTCAAGTTCTCTCCATATGTTTAGGTGACGATTGTCGTTTGAAATCAAGGTTTTTCGTGATTTTTCTTCTTAATAAAATCATAGTTAATATATCCGATATCAGTTCTTGCAAAACAATTATTGTACATCTGGAGTATGCCTTGCCTGTCTTAAAGAAATCTTAACTGTGAAATTAAAACAATCGTTTTCAACGTAATACTTACTTTAGAATATGACTGTATAGTTACCAAAATGGTAGGTCTCCCCGAAGATTTCGAATTCGTGTAAACTCCCACGACTGAAACGAAGCTCACTGTCCCTAAGGCTGATGATATGAAAAGTTTCTTGCTTGAATGCAACGTTTAGGATTACATGGTTACATGTCATTGGTCATTGGTATTCAGTTTTAGGTACGGTAGGTCAATATTTGATATACAGCAAAATTTGTTTTGAGTCGAATAACGTATTAGCGTTGGAAGTAACCGGCGGAAACACTCCAGGGCAGTGTACAAATAAAGTAAAGTACATAAAGTGTACAGATATAAAATACATAAAGTGTACAATATAAAGCGGATAGCCATCAGACAGCCGAGCAAGAAAAGAAAACAATAAAAGTAATCAAACGTGTCTTGGCGATTGCTAAGACACGTCGATGTGAGGTTTTTCACTGTCGAATCAAAGATGTTTCTAGCAAATTGTGTCATCTGTTGAAGTCCTAAATGTAATAACTTTCCTAAAGTCCTAAATGTACGGTGGCCCACAAGTGCACACCGAATTTAAAATCTCCACACCGAATTCTAAATCTCCACACCGAATTCTAAATCACCACACCGAATTCTAAATCTCCACACCGAACTCTAACTCTCCACACCGAATTCTAAATCTCCACACCGAATTCTAAATCTCCACATCGAATTCTAAATCTCCACACCGAATTCCAAATCTCCACACCGAATTCTAAATCTCCACACCGAATTCTAAATCTCCACACCGAATTCTAAATTTTCACACCGAATTCTAAATCTCCACACCGAATTCTAAATCTCCACACCGAATTCTAAATCTCCACACCGAATTCTAAATCTCCACACCGAACTCTAAATCTCCACGCCGAACTCAAATTGCTCACACCGAATTCTAAATCTCCACACCGAATTCTAAATCTCAACGCCGAATTCAAATTGCTCACACTGAATTCCAAAGATCTGGGAGACTGGACCGAGTACTGTTTCATCGAATTGAATTGTGGAGAAAAGAAAATGGCGACTAGGACAGTAGCGTTAAAATGTGATGACTGTGGCGCAACGATATCTATTAACCGATTTTGTTCCAACTGCGGTATTGAGCTTAATCTCGAAAAGCTACCGATAAAGTATTACTTTAATGAGGGGTACGAGTATGAAGTTATTTTGTGTTTTTTGCAAAAGTACCATGGAATCCACATGAATGAATAACATTGAGCAATAAAATGCAAAAACATCTATTTCACTTAAAAGTGAGCAACATATTGCCCCAAAAACAGAGTAATCAATAAAGGACAACATTAAACCAATGCAGGAAACTCTCTCCCTCCAAAAACATTGCAGTATCTGCTTAAAATATTGCATCTTAGCCTGTACGAAAAACACAACTTATGCCCCAACGGAAAGGATCGTGGAGACGTACACACAATTAGCCTAAAATAAGAGCCAATAGAAACAAAGCATTTTCGATCCTTCTAGCGAGTGCGATATGGTTGTGAAACACCTCATGTGTGACTGATACCGAGAACGAATCTCTACCAGTCTATTTAGTTAATCGGCAACTGACGAGATCCACAAGATTAGGATCGAAACCGCGGTCTTGCCTGACCACCTACAGAAAATGTCGAAAGACATTCTAACGGCAGATGGGCTACCATATCAAACTGTTTCCCCACTCTGCGATGGACATTTGTTTTTGTCGGTTCCAGCCTGGCGCGGCCGCTAACCCAGATGCTCTCCTGAGCAAATTTTCAAAATGGCGGACAAGCCAAAGAGAGAGATAAGAGAACCAAAGCGATTCTGCAACGAATACTCAGCATACACCCCTGTTAAAAAGGTCATTTCACAGAGAAAAGATACAAAATTGTATGATGTTGAAGTCACGGCGGTTGACAAACCCAACAAGAGACCGAAAATTCACTACATTGGCTACAGTACACGCTTTGATGAGTGGAGACCCTTCGGGGACGGTAAAGCATCTGAATATTTTCTTTCGAAATTGTATAGATTAGTAGGCTGCAACAAAAATTTATTGGACGACGTTTAGGGTAAAAACAGAAATCTAACTTGAAAAAACTGTATTTATTCCGACTCTTTCGGAAAATAACTTTACAAATCTTACTTGTTTATCTTGTGAGTAAACGATGGTAAATTAATACCCGAAGCGCTTTCCGAGCTACCCGATTCTTCTCCCACTGCTTTCACGCTTATAAAACAGGAAACGAGCAAAAGGAGGAAGGTGTGGCTGTTTTGACTAGCCATTTGACGAGGTTCAATCTGCTCCTTGTTCGACAATTTCCATATCAAAACAAAGGAAATTTGTTCCTCTCTTTGATTTTGGCGGTACATTTTCAATTTGCGCTTGCGTAAGAGAGAAATCGCCCAAGACTCCTTCTCGGTCTTGTTTTGACCACGAACGCCTTCTTAATTTTGACGGACCCGCTCGGGAAAAGATGAAAATGACGAGGGAAAAACTTTACTTTGTAGTACGAAAATACACAAAATGGAAAGCCATGATATTATGGTTCAATATTTCGATGGTACATTGTTAACTTTTTATACAGAGAGTCGGTGAGATGATATAACATCCAGAAATCGCACTCGGTTTGAGTGGGCCAATGAAGTGGGTGTGGTCACGAAATTCAGTAAGAGACTTTTTGTACCCCGTGAGTTTGATATGAAATGCCCAGGGCCAAAGCAATGCCAATTCGATGAAAAAATACTCGGTCCAGTCTCCAAGATCTTTGAAATTCGGTGTGAGCAATTTGAATTCGGCGTTGAGATTTAGAATTCGGTGTGGAGATTTAGAAATCGGTGTTAACAATTTGAATTCGGCGTGTAGATTTAGAATTCGGTGTGGAGATTTAGAATTCGGTGTGAGCAATTTGAATTTGGTGTGGGCATTTGGAATTCGGTGTAGAGTTTTTGAATTCGGTGTGCACTTGTGGGCCACCGTATTAATAAAGTCCTAAATGTAATAACATTTGGTCCTAAATGTTATAAGCCTCCAATGCATTAGTTTAACTGTGCTTGTGCATCCACATTGAGATGTTAAAGTGACAACTGTTGCACCAAAGAATCCTCTGACCACAATTCATGGTGTAGAGTGGGCTCTCTCGCTGATTTTAATCAGGGTCCTATTTTTTGCTTGAGATGTACGCCGAGAAGCATTGGCTACAAACCTTCACACGTATTGTTGCGCTTTTGGCATCAAATTGAAAGATCCTAAAACAATAGAACGCTGACCAATCCGGCCATCTTGACCGAACAGGCTTGGTGAAAAGATTTTATATGTTCGGCAAGTAATTTTTCGCGGAAAAAATGCGTTTTCTTTTTAGTAATAACGGATAACGGAAAATAGTATCTTTGTTTCACGCATCGCGACTGGCATATCATTCACAGTTCACGCCTTTAACTGTTACAATCACGAATCACGGCAATTAAAAACAGCCAATCACGTTTCCTTGAAAACCCCCACGTTTACAATTAGACATGGAGACGAGACGGACGAGACGAAATTATTTGTCATGTCTGACCATTTACTAATGTAGATTTAAAAGACATGAAAACTGAAAACTCTTAACCTTGGGATCCTAAAGAAGTTATTGAGAAGACAAATCTGAATTTGCGGAAGCATTGTGGCAGTTGTAAACGAACGATGTAGGTAATTTAATATTACCACAAGAGCTGTTTGCCCATTCAGACTAGGAACAATCTAGGACGTGTCAAAGAACTGAAGCGGAAACTGTTTTCAAACAGAATTTACATAAACTTCAACAATGCCTCTGTTCAGGGATACAACCCGTTAATCGACAGCAGATAAAGGCGTATTCTTTGCATTTTCTTCTCAATATATAGGAAACTTTATTTTAATTTCTCCTTAGCGTTTTCTAAAATATACCACAAGCTGTGGTGGACATTATGCTGGAAGAAATCGAAAGTGATGACGCAGGAATATTGGTAGCTGAAGGCTTTTGAAAAGTTCCGCAGTATATGTACTTTCCTTAGTCTTAAAACTCATTAATCGAATGGTCTTAAATTCAACCCTTTGCCTGTACTTTAAGTTAGACTTTGAGGGATATTTCTTAGGCTGCGCAAAAAGGTTGGAAAATGTTCGTTTTTCCGCGATGAGCCAAAAAGGCGATGTTTACCGATGAGCCAAAAAGGCGATGTTTTCCGATGAGCCAAAAAGGCGATATTTTTCTTGTTTTTCCGCGATGTTTAAAAAGGGACTAACAAGGGACATTGATCAGAAAGCGACAACATGTAGCGATCTTTCTTGTTCTGTCAAGAAAAATGCATCTAAATGGTGGTTAGTCTTGTTAAATATCTACCTTGAAATTCAAGTTTCTTGGCGGCGTACAATGAGACTGATTAGCGTAATGATTTATACATCGGAAATGCGCCAGTACATCACGGAATTCATCCTGAAACTTGTTCTCAGTGTTAGGAAGGCGACTGAGGTTGCGCTCCGACCGAGTCCTTCTATTGTTTTTGAGAAAGAGTAAATGTAGCGTGATGTGCCTTAAGTAGGGAAATTTCCCGTTTGAAGTAGGACAAATCATCCCTAGCGGTACTACACAATTCGCGCCGGATACTCTGAAATATGACCTTGAGAACAAACAGACAGAAATTCAAAGAAAAAAATTACTTTAAAACCTTTCAATCTTAGCACGGTTTTTAAAATGAGCCGTTTACAAAGCAAAAATTTATTGAAAAGTAAAAACCAAACGTTTTCGACACTGGGTCACCATCGGGGTAAATAAGCACCGTACGCTAAATTAATGTTCCTGATGTTTTGAACGGATTTTTTCGAAGGTAGGGAAGGTATTCTTCTTCAGATAAACAGTATCAGTTGAAATTATGTATTCTATTGATCGTGTATGATAATTTCAGCGTGAGAAAATCAGCCAGAATTAATAGAAACGACGGTAAATGACTTCGAATTACGCTAGTTTTAACAAATGGTAAACACCACAGCGTACACTATTGAGTTATGGATGCACGCGGGAGGTTGCTAAGCACGAAAGAAGCGTAAGAGTCGCTCGAGGCGATAGCCGAGAGCGACTCTAGCTTCTTAAGTGCTTAGCAAACCTTCCAATTGCATCTATAACTCAATAGTGTACGCTGTGGTGTTTACCATTTGTTTTATAACATAACATTAACACATTGTTGCTAAAGAGTTCCCTTTTATTTAACAAATCTTACGCGACCAGAAAAAAACAAGCGGAAAAATAGTCTTTGCATTTGCTCATGTCAGCAGCGTACACTCATGGGCAAATGGGGGACGCTAAATTGACCAATCAGAGCGCGAGCTGTACTTTGGTTATGTTATAATTATCCTTAAAGCAAAAAGATTTCGCTCTGATAAGAATCAAGAATGATTTTTTTTATTTTGAGAATCGAGAAAGAGAGCCAGCTGTGTTTTGTAGCACAATAAACCCAGAGGGTCGTTTAAACTTTTTCTTTGTTTTGACTGTCTAGCCCTTCTACTGCTTTCTGCGACTTCTTGGCAGACCTTGTCCAAACGTTACGATCAACCACACAAGCGAGTGAGTCACTGCGGTACTTCAGAAGCGCAGAAGTGGATTGATAGTTAAGCTTAAACAGTAGGATAAAGTAATTGAATAAGTTCTGCGTTTGAAAGGTCTTCAGTTTTTCTTTTCCCTTCTTTTCATTCTTTTGCAAACTTCTATTAATTTTCTTGTATTTATTTGGCAACAGCGGTTGATTCTTGATGTTTTCGTTGAAACTTTTGCGCGAGGAATTTGTGCGCGGCTGGCCAGATTGATCCACTCGCACATGCCCAACGTTTGACCGCTGGTTTCAATTGTTGTGTAGTTATGCTGTACAGTCAGAATGCTCGGCACCTACCGCCCCAGCTGCTTCTAATCTTAGTCACCACCAGGCTCCACGCTTACGACTGTAATAAGAAAGAAGAGGAATTGCAATGTGACATTCGACATCCCTTCTCGCCCCAAATAAGTCGATATCTACTTCTAAAACAAACTAAACATCTATTAGCTTATCACCATCGTTGACTATGCCTTTTCGGCTTTATTGTCCCACAGAGAGAAAGCCAGCATCCCACACTAGATTCTTTCGTCCTTTCAAATTCTTCAACTTCTACTTTGTTCGCCTCTGATGATTTTAACATTCGACGTCCTCGTAATACAGTGCCTTATCACCATGGTCTCAGTTCTTTGACTGATATCCTTTCGCCGACTCTCCAGTATCGCAGGGCAGCTACACGTATTCAACAAGGTCGAGCAGGGCTTCATAGACGTCGTTTGCTAAAGCAGAGGGTTTCCTGTTCCCTTCGGAGTTTGCACCATCTTTATGGCCCACAGACCTATCCTGCAATAATGCTTGTAACGCTAAAACCATAACGACTAAAATATTCAGTCTTATGTTAAATAAAAGCAAGTATTAGCGTAATACATTCGATGCGCATCTCAAAGAAAACTTTCGAAAATATTTCACGGGTTCGTGAAATGTTTTTCGCACTTATTATTATTTTTATCATCACCAATCAATTGTTGCTATACGAACTCAAGAATCTTTTCAAAGTCAGTTCAACCAGTCAATACTGTACAACATTAATCAGCAAATCTTTTGTGTTACTGCCAGCTAATTTGAAACGGAAAAGTTCTGCTCTTTACGAGCACGTCACTCTCATAGTGCCCATTAAGTTGAAGAAAAGTCCGTTTCAGAGTCAGGTTATGCTTTTTTATCTAATGAACAAAGACTGAAATGTGCTGAACTTGAGCAAGAGCTAAATGAAATGTGAGCAGCAATTGTCAAAACAAACATTGAAGTGGACCATGAACTTAGCAACGACTTCGCTAAAATCTTTGATGAGACTGATGACAAAATCACTCCTTTTATGAGCCTTTTCTGGCAGCAACAGAAGAAACTGTTCTCCAGCAGTCGTGCTGGGGTGCGGTACCATCCGATGATCATCAGGTTTTCAAAGTCAGTTCAACCAGTCGATATAACGTTAATGAGCAAATCTTTTGTGTTACTGCCAGCTAATTTGAAACGGAAAAGTTCTGCTCTTTACGTGCATGTCACTCTCATAGTGCCGATTAAGTTGAAGAAAAGTCCATTTCAGTCAGGTTATGCTCTTTTATCTAATGTTTGATCGTTAAGGAGATCAGCGCGTCGAGCAAACCATGTTTCCTTTTTTTCTTTAAATCAATTAGTATACCGTTAAAAAACGGCTCACACGATTAGTTTTACTCACATCGCAGAGAAAGCAAAAGCACAAATTCGTGCGTGAGTTTTTGGGGATCGGTACATCATTAACAACCTTTCACATAGATAACCCTTTTGAATGTGCTGGTCAGCAGCTTCTTTTCATTTACACCTGTTCAATGTAAGTCACTGAGTACATAATTTTATGCGGACCACGCAGTACTTTTTTTTGTTAGTTGGATTTGTTGCATGCATTTCAAGATCAAGAGAACACAATTGTTCCCAATTATCTTCTCTTGGGGAGAAAAATAATCTCGTCGCTATTCACATAACCACGAAAATATTCGACAATTTGAAAACAATAACTTTCTGGAGAGCCGGTCAAGATCCGAATTAGGAAACAAAATGTGCATGCTAACAAGGTCTGGTCTAAAAAGTAAAGACAAAAAATTTATATCCAAGCCCGCAAATTGTCCGACCTACAAATCTGCAAACTTCCTCGTCCAAGTTCTTAAATTGGTTTATGACTTGTACCTCCATCACTGATCCCACAAGTATACCGTTATCACATTTTTCCAAAACCTACTGTACTTAAGAGTCTGAGCCAGTAATATATGGAGGTATTGGTCAGCGTGCTCATTGTTTTGCCAGCGGTCATTAGATGCTGTCAGTATAACGGTCTCCAGCCAATGCTAGTCGACTTGCGACTCGTAAGTAAAAAGATACTGGTTTATATCAGCGAGCCCGCAATGTGACATAAATACTGTTCAGAGGATTTTTTGGTGCAACAGCTGTCACTTTAACACCTCAATGTGGATGTCCGCAAAAACACCAACGCATTAGCGCAGTCGAACGATTGCATTAGAGGCTTATTACATTTAGGACCAAATGTTATTGCATTTAGGACTTTATTACAATTAGCACTTTATTGCATTTAGGAAAGTTATTACATTTAGGACTTCAACATCATCCATATTGAAATTATCGATACTATGGTTTTTTTCTTTTTGACAACAACAACTTAATTCGCACTGTAAAATTAGTAATACAAAACACTTTGTTTTATTTAAATTATGTAGTAGCTGACTACTCAAAATAACTTACCGAGGGGCTAAACTCGTCAGGTGACTGCCATTAGTCATTTAAAATATACAATAGTGCAGAACCCAAAAAGTTTTTTAAAAAAATAAGTATAAAAAAATTAAGGGAAATGAAACACAATGAAATTAAAACCTTTACACTGTTCGAAATTTCGTTTTCGTTCTAAGGATGTCCTTTACGTCCAGTCACAGGTATATGTTTACGTTGTACAATAGGCGAAATATGAAGATTTGCATAGGATCAAAGAACGGTCGCACTCTACACCTTAAAATAATCTGAACTAGTTAAAAAAGCAAACAAACAGACGAACAAACACAAACTTATTTCGCTCCAGTGATTGTTCCTTAGCAACGCGCGAACTTTGTGGATCGTCATAAATTCGTGAGATTAAGTCCGACGGGATTGCATTGAACGGTCGACTGCGTCCTGTAATTGTATACAGAGAGTTTTTCCTGGTATATATTGGATTAAAAGTACGGATTTTCCTAGTTAATAAAAAGGACAGTTGATTGAAACAAATGTCAGTTGCATCGGGAGACGATCAGATTATGAAGTAAGTTACTTTAAAGAAAGAAAGTAACGATCCACTTTACTTTCGGAATATTCGATTTCAGTATACAAAAAATATAAAGATACCTACATTTCTAATCCGAAGTTCAGTTTTGAGACAACGTCTGAACTTATGCCGATTGTTTTCCTCGTTCACCTCAAGCGACTAGCTTCTGCTTCAAACCAGAGTGATAACAACTAATTAAATGTAATTCCAGAGTTTGGGAATCATACCACCTGTACTCTGTAACCAAATAGGATGTATCTTAATGAATTGGCAGTTTCGCCAGCGATAAACGTTCACGATGAGACTACTAGGCAAGATAAACATATGTTTTTTTACAATAGACTTCGAAGCAGAAGGAAATGATAAAAGAGGAGATCGTGTGAAACTCACAAACCATACTCCCTCAAGCCCCCCCTCCCCCCACACCCTACTTTCCTTCTTCTTGTGGATACGTAGTCAGCGAGAATAGGATGCGTCGGGTGGAGCTAAAAATGGTGTTTTCTGTTAAACAGTTTATCCGGCACAGTTTGAACAGGGCCTGACATCAATCAGTAATATTCACTGGTAATTCGGTCAAAATCGTAAGCGACCCTCCCTTTACTGGAGTCCAGTAGATTTTGAAAGGTTGAAATATAGCGTTCATTAAATCTGACATTTTTAAAGTTATTCTTCACGAACAGTTTTTCAAGAGCTCCATTCTTGTTTCGTCGGACAATTTATTAGGATAAGTGTTAAAATAGACCCATAACTGTGAAATGATAGCAAGTAAAGAGCCATTTTAAAGTTCATCGATCGATCCAGCATATACAGGTAATGTATTTGATGTGAAATCAGTAACATTACCTTCCTGTTCGCCTTTTTCCCAACATAAAAGTTTTTTTCCATCTGAAGGATATTTCATCTTTATGCACAGTTGGACGTAGTACTTTACGGTAATTCAGTTAGCCCTGTTTTAATTTTCGTAAACAAGTTCTAATGCAGTGCGTAGCGTTTACTGTATGGAGAATGAACGATTGATAAACTGCCTCACAGCCTTATACATTAGCTATTGCCACCCTACAATAGTATGACAGGTCTCCAAATTAAAAGGACCGGTAGATTTGGAAGGAGCACGTTGCTGTCCTACATACCACTTAGACGTAAATGAAATGGAGTAAACTGACACTTTATCATACCGCCTCCCGGTTAGAGTGCCAGCCGAGACTGTTGTGCGGGAGGTCGAGGGTTCAAGCCCGGCCGGACCAACACCCAAGGTCTTAAATTAACTGAAAAGAATGTGCTACCTTTCTATAATATCAAGAAATGGATAGACATTCTAATCTTCTCGGATAAGGACGAATAGACCGTAGATCCCATCTCCTGCATCTATTAATTAGTTCATTTGGTTAGGCGGGGGACGTTAAAGAACCCACTCACGAGATTACTGTTTACTGAGAATTTGGGGTTAGGTGTCAATTGGTACGAAAGTTCTGTTCCTTTCTGCTGCCATTCCCGTGGCGAATAGATTAAAATTAAATTAAAAAATTTAAAAGAAATTAAAAATTTAGATGTTACAATGTCCAGTTGCGCTTTACAATGTATAAGAACTGAATTCAATTAAACTCTGACACATCATGAAGAAAAATTCCTCTTACAAGCTTAAGGAAAATGTCTAAAAGATAGAATGTCAAATAGGTAAATGTCTAAATGTAACAAAATATGTAACTCTATACGAAAGGTTTTCTAAAAGGATGAGTCATAACGTTTTCTCAAGATTCAGATCGTCAAGCTTTAACGATGAAATGTTTAATAGGTAAAATGTCTAAATGTAATATATTTTGACAATAAAAAATCAACGTTCATTTCAGCTCAAACTGAGTCAAAAAGTGAGATGATTTCTATGTACAACGTAAGTCGGAAGGTTAAAAAACCTGGTTGCTAGTGCATATTTCACATGTACATTTGCATATTTCATATATTTTATATATTTGGTTTCAAAATCAGGATGATGGAGGCTTTGGTCAGCGTTCGAGGTAAGTCCCTTTTGCACTCATTTAACCCATAACTGCAAATTATCAGGTGTAATAATTTACGCATCAATGTGAAAAAAGATCAGAATGAAAAGCACGAAATGAACGAAAAAAGAAAAGATATTAGAGATGAATGTTTCAATTTGGTTTTTCTCCCTTCTCCTTTTATCCTCTCGTGTTCTTTTCTTTCCGAGAAACAGAGATAGAAATACAAGTTCTCGAAGAGATTATAAGAATGAGAGAATACATAGTGCGGGTTGGTAAGGAAAAGTAACTCAGAAACATGACTTGGTCTTTAAACTGTGATAGAAAACACATTTTGTACATCTAACCCTCACTGGTGATTATGAATTAGATAGGAAATTATGATGACAATAACAAAGTTGTGAATTCTCCAACCACTCCCTAATCTCTAACGCTGGAAAGAAATAACCTAAAAGCCACCTTCAAGAGGCCAACCAAACGAAACTCTGCGAAGATTAATCGATTCGTACCACGCATGATGTCGAGCTCTTAGTGTAACTTTCAGGAATAAGACCAAATTTGTTTTTTCTTAGTGCTACTCCTCAGACCCAATTCATAAACCTGAAAACAATTCAACGGTCTTCCTACACATTCTCGCCATAGTATTCTCGCTGCACCAGAAGAAAACCTAACCAATACACAAAATTTACTCTCAACTCATCCTCATCATACTCCTTTCTCTTATTGAGTAGAATAAGGCGACAAAGTCCCGACTGATTGACGTCCATTAATTTTCATCTTTCTTTCTCGTTTACAGAGGTAAATTAAAAAGGACCTTCTCAATTTAAACACGGTGACGCAAAATCTCCAGCAATTTTTGTTCTATTCCCTGCAACGATCGAAACTAACCATGAAGGAGCAACTAATAGGAACGCCAATAAATACAAGCTATGGATCAATGCAAAGCTGTGAAAAGTAGCTGTGTGAGTGCTGAATTAATCCTGTTTCTGTTACAGGACAACATCATTGTGCGACTACCCCGAGAGATTTCAATGAAATTACAGCTTTTCTGGCCATAAGATGTACCGAAGAAAAGACTTAAACTACGATAACTTAACGGGTCCGAAGCCATATTTCAAAATCTTAACTTAAAAGCCGATAGTTTCTATATTATTTACTTATATTTCTTTTGTTTGATAATAAAAGTTATTGATATCTCGATCTTGAATGTATTCACGACCGGCGGATACCAGCACATTTTGAGATCGATAATTACCGGGTCTATCGAGAAACGGGCTCCAGGTTTGAACCTTGTTCATGCTTCTTTTGTGAGACAATTTATGCCCAGAGAGTCTCTATATCCACCCAGGAGTGTAAAAGGGCAACAGCAAATTTTCTTACGATGGACATTGAAAGAGGGGAGCAATACTCTTAGAAGCGTCATGCATGAAAATTAAAAAATTGCAAAAATTCATAGGCAATTCAACCAGCCTGTGGAACACGCTTTTTCTTTTCTTGTGTTTTTCGCAGGCAAGCGCGAGACGAGCGCGGGACGAGCGCGAGAAAGGTGCGAGGGGCGATACACGCGCAAGAGGGCGAGTATGTAAAAGACTACGGTATACGCATCATATTTTTGCGCTCGTTCTCTCACGCGTAACTTACTCTTCACACTTTCTTCGCACCTGCCTTGCGTTTTGCTATGCTCGCCTGAAAACGCAAAGAAATCGACGCCTATCCCGCAGAATTCACGATCCATATGCAATTCTCGTCGAAGCTTAAAATTACCGCCATTTTGAGGGAAAATGTTAAGTTTGGGCTCGATTTCCGCCGCTCTCTCGAGTCTGGTATTTTTCGTCCCTTCCCGAGAAGAGACTGTTGCTAAAAGACTACGGTATGCGCATCATATCTTTTGCGCTCGTTCTCTCACGCGTAACTTACTCTTCACGCTTTTTTCGCACCCGCCTTGCGTTTTCCCACGCTCGTCTGAGCTTAACTTAACATAGGCTCGATTACCAGCCGCTGTTCGGTAACTGGAGCCCGCGCTCCTTCCCTAACAGCGTCTGGTAATCGAACCCATGTCAGCTCAGACGTAATGAAAAAGTACTTGGTACCTGAACTCCGTAGCCGGCCACACGATCATAAGACTGAGATCCGTGCGGTGCCTTCATCGAACCAGGCCCCTGAAATTTGGTTTTTTTCTCGTTCAGTTGGCAGTTGTTTCTTCCTACACTTGTTAGAAAGTTGAAAGAAACGCACCGGCAATTTTGCTGACATTCAAACCAACAACTGAATTGCCCCGTCATGTCAAAAGTGTATGCAAATAGGGCTTGGCCATTGACCGTCTCTCCTCCAGTAGTGAAAGCGAAAGTGACAGAACATCTGGTGTGGCCAGAGCCCATAGTTATTGCAGCAGTCACAAATAAGCGAATGATGAAGTCACAAAGACGCTCTGGAGAGTTTCTCCTGGTATAAAAATTAAAAGTAAGGACTTCTTGGTTAACACAAATGGACAAACGATTGAAACAAATGTCACCTAGTTGTATCGGAAAACGATCAGGCTGTGAAATAGGTTTTTTTTGAAGAAAGAAAGTAACGTGGGGCGTTGCTTTCGGAATATTCAATTTTAGTATATTAAATATATCAAGGTACTTTCATTTTTACTCCGAAGCTCAGTTTTGAGAACTTATGCAAATTTTTTTTACTTGTTCACCTCAAGCGACCAGCCTCCACTTTAAACTAGAATGACAGCAAGAAATAAAAAATAATTTTAGAGTGTGGCAATCGTGCAACCTACACTCTGTAGCCAAATAGGATGTATACTAATTGGCAGTTTCGCCAGCGATATAAGTTCACGATGAAACTTATAGGCGAGATAAATATACATATTTTTGACGATAGACTTCGAAGCAGAAGGAAATGATGGAAAAGGAGATTGCGAGCATCTCGGAAACCATATGGTTTCCGAGATGCTTGCAATCTCACAATAAATATAAATATATTTCTTACAGTTCTGAATTTCTGAATTTTGTGAAATTCTCATAATCCCCTCAAAATATATATCAACAAACAAATAAACCAACTGGGCAGAGCTTAGAGCGGTTTTCCGAAAGTTCGCCAGTCTACAAACATCTGTTGCTTCTGGAAAGCACAAACAAGATGCGAGGATTAATGAACTCAGTAAGAGCTCGAGCATGCGCAGTTCTTAATTGGGTGTCGAGAAACCGCGAGGGAAGTAAACACAACAACAAGCCACAACAAAGGTTGAAAGCATCATCAATCGATGAAATCTCAAAGGAAAAAACAGGCAAACTGCATCAAGTGCTGAAAAATTCGAGTGACAAAGTCGCAGCTGGCTGAAGTTTTTTATCTGATTGGCTGAAAGCGTGGTGACAGTTTTTTGGACCAATCCCAGAGCGAAGCAAAGCTGAAGGTGTCCCACATGTACAACAGAAAAATGATCTATTAAAGTTTAAGCTTAAGTAAAATATCTAAAAAAGGTAAACTGTCAAATAATTAAAATGTCTGAATTTAGTAATATGTATAATTCTATAAAAAAAGCTTTTCTACAAAGGTGAGACTAATTCTCAAGAACATTCAGATCGTCAAGCTTAAAATATAAAATGATTAAGAGGGTAGTGACAGATGTAAAGACATGTGAAGATCGAGAGTCACTTTCTGATTGAAGTGTGATAAACAAAAAATCACCTAAGATAATACTTGTCTTAGTTTATATGTCACAAAGTTATATTGCATTTCATTTGAAGGCGTTTTACAGTGGTACTCACGGATTTAACGTTTATTATAGGAGTCCCAAATTCTATCACTTCAAAATAAACACCCTACGTTTTTACTTATTTCGTAGGAAACGATTCTTACACAACCATAATTTTTTTTCTGCGTAACGAAGAAGAGGGATGTTAAAGTGTCTATACGGCCAACAGGATTTTTATTGTTTTGGTATCTCTTTAACCTGTAAAAAAGTATTCTCAAAAAAAAAAAAAATTTGATTCTGACACCTCTTCACCCTAAAATCGAGCTTTAAAGTTCCCGCTTCGGCCACGCCCAATGAAGTTGACCGCGTAAGGGAAGATTGGTGTGAGTGACGTCACTTCAGTACTTTTACAACACATCTATTGGGCGTATTTATGTCGCCGAAAACTCTTTACCATACTGAAAAAAAACACAGTGAAATGAACCACTGGCAGGATTTGGCGCGTTCCTGACTTGACGTCACGACCCATTCTGAACCCAATCTCTTTTTTGCCCCGACTCACGGTCACCTTTAATGGGCGTGGCCAAAGCGGAAGTTTAAAGCTCGATTTCAGGGCGAAGACTCGTGAGAATCCAATTTTTATTTAAGAATAATTTTTTACATGTTAAATTCATATCAAAACTAAAAACCCTGTTGGCCGAGTAGACGCATTAAACTTCGTTGTTCAATGTGTACTACATTATAAAATAAAATAAACTGTCACAGACTGCACGTGGCTACTAGTATAGCACACCTTTTGTAGCATTGAAAAGAACCAGAGTTTGTATAATGACGCAAGAAGGTGGTTTTGCAGAATACTTGTCTCACATGCGAAACAGAAAACCCACCCCATCCATATGTTTATGAGTACCCTGTTCCACAAGGGAAAGATGACTAAAGAATATACTATCCAATTGAAATTCGACCAATAATTAAATGGTAGCAAAGAATAATATTTACAATGATACTAATGATACAAATAGTAATATAATAATAATTTGAAGGGACTAGCTCGAAAGGCTTATGATTTCTTTCCTTTGGGCTCCAACAATGATTATCTATGCTTATTTTAATTTTGCCTGTTAATTGGAGATAATTATATTGTTTTATTTTCCTTCAATTCCATTTCTGGGACTTGTGTTTTGGGATATTCCGCGTTATTTCGCGTCTCAGGACATTACACCATTCCACCGATCCACCGTTCCATCATCCAGCTTCTCGCTTCTCGCTTCGCAAATTTAGCGGCCTATCTCGGCCAAAGTCGCTGACTCAAACAGTAAAATGCTCTCTTTTCAAAGAAAAAAATTTCGTCAAAGTTTACGTAATGTACAGATCATGTCTATTAATTACGATATTTTACCAAGGGGAAGTTTTGATTTCAATCATGCGTCGAAGGATGCCACTGTGAAATTGTTTTGAGATGTTCATCGTCGTCAGTTCTAGTGTCACGTACGGCAAGAACTAGAAGATTATAGCGTCGGATCTACATATTTTGCTGATTTAGACTTTAAAGTTCTCTATCTTTAAAGACAATGTTTTATGATGCACCGATCACGCCAATTTAGATATTTCTGCAAGGAAAACTACTGTTTTAAATCTTGCACAATTCTGAAATGATTGAGAGATGTTTTTATCGCTTTCTCTTGTCTTCCATGGTGTCACGGGAAGAACTGAGAACGCTGTGTAAGAGGCTATAATCCAGAAATCACAAAAGGAGAGAACTCATCTGTGTATCGAATGCGAATGTCAAGCTAAAAGATACTCCGAAAAAAACAATAGCACTTGGAACCATTGGTCAAAATTGGGTCAAAGTCGAAATTCTCATGTAATACTCACTCACTCACTCACTCATTCATTTATCTTGACAACATATGTGGCTTTGCCACCCATGTGAGGCAGTGGCCACAAAAATTAACTAGCAAGAAACTGTTTTCTTTTGGTAAACACTTCTCCAGTTCCCTGCCCGTTTTTAGCAAGTAACTTACAAATTAGATAGCGGGAAGTTTTTCCGTTTCAGCGAAGTCTATTGCGCGAGTCAAAAGAAATCAGTGTATATATGAAAAATATTGTAGTACACGAGAACGAACAACTTCGAGCTAAGAAAAATATATACTCAAATAAAAAGTCTAAGAAAGTTTAATAAAAACGTTTCGGTCCGAGACCTTCATCAGTTGATACAATGACTTACAAATTCCTTAAATAGATTTATATAGGGCGTGATGACGCATGTAAACAAAAACAGTAATTACTACGCGAAAAATTATCACAATAAAAAGAAATGGAAAAGTTGTCGAATCCACTGAAAATGTTAAGGAACCAGCGTTGACTTGAAAGGCGGGAATTGTGCTAAAATTCCCCATCAACGCTGAGACTGGGACCTTTGATGCCCGCCCAATTTGAAAAAATTCTCCGCATTAATTATAGTTTATTCTTTTTTTTGGAGTGAAATTCCTGGCGCTTATTCAAACCGAAGGGTGCCAGAGAGAACAACTGTGCGCTCCAATATGCTTCTTTGGTAATTAGAAGTTTCTCGATGTTACCTGAATTGTTTACTGTCGCCTGCACTTGATCAATGCATTGGAATGAGAAATCGCTTAAATCGTGTGGTGTTTTGTTGAAATGTACCGCTACTTCACAGGTCTTTTTCTTAGTGACCATAGCGGACTTGTGGTTGCGAAATCTAACTCTAACGTCATTTGTTGTGGAACCAATGTATTGTAGGCGACATTTCTTGCACGAAGCCAAATAAATTATGTCCTTTGAATCACAGGAAAGTTTCGATCGTATCTTGTAACTCTTGCCTGTTTGAAAACTTAAAAAGGAATTAGATTCAACCAAGAAGTTGCGACAAAGATCGCATCTTGTTCTATTACATTTAAAACATCCCTTGACCTCAGCAACCCCTTCGCTTTCAATGTTAGGGCCATAATTTGACGATAAATTTGGCTTTAATTATAGAAAATGCCCGCAACAGATTGAAGACATGGTCAACTTCGAAGCCGAGCTCTTAAACATGGTGAATAACACTAAATTCAGGAAAGTCTCCGATAAGTTCCAGAACCAACTAAACGAAGACATAAAAAAGATCAACAACTCGCCCAAAGTCTTCATCCCGGCCGACAAGACCAGAAAATTCTACGAGCTCGACAAACCCCTTCACGACACACTCTTAGCCAACAATGTCTCTTCGACTTATCGTAAGGCAAATACCGATGCGCTCAACTCTATCAGTCAAGAAGCTAAACAAATAGCCACTGACCTCAACATCGAGGATAGCACAGAACGCTTCTCAACTAAACAAGCATTCATTACATTAAAAGATCACAAGGAAAACTTTCCTAACAAACCCACATGCTGATTGATCAACCCCGCGAGGAATGACCTCGGGAAAGTAAGAAAGCGCATCCTCGATAATATAAACAGCCGCATCCGTCAGCAAACTTCCTTGAACCAGCAGGAAAACTGTATGGACGTCATTAAATGGTTCGACAGCATCCCCGACAAACATAAGCATTCGTTCACTGTCTTCGATATAGACAACTTTTACCCTTCGATCACAGAAACCCTCCTCCTCGACGCCATCAACTACGCCAAAACCTTCACCACGATCACCGATCAAGACATCAACATCATCACGCACTGCCGTAAATCCCTCCTCTTCAACCACCACACCGCCTGGAAAAAGAAAACAAATGACATATTCGACGTCACAATGGGGAGCTACGATAGTGCCGCGATATGTGAACTCGTAGGTCTTTTCATCCTCGACACCCTCAGCAAAAAAACAGGTTAACACCAACATCGGCCTCTACAGAGACGACGGCCTAGCCTTACTAAAGAACGCATCAGGCCCGGAGGCGGACCGCCTTAGAAAAACAACATCAGTCCATTTCAAACAATACGGCCTTTCAATCTCCATAAACACCGACTTAAAAACAGTCAACTTCCTCGACGTCTCACTAAACCAAACGAAAGGAACACACTTCCCTTACAGAAAACCCAATAACGATCCCCTCTACGTCCATGCTAAATCCAACCATCCTCCTTCCATCATCAAGCACCTTCCACAGCCTATTAACCGGCGTATCTGTGACCTCTCCTGTAACAAAGATGTCTTCAACAAGGCCAAGCCCACATACGAAGACGCCCTGAAATCAAGCGGATATAACACCCATCTCTCCTACTTCAAGCCAGCCACACCTTCACCCCCTAGTTCCCGTGACTGCTCAAAAAAAAGGAAGACAGATAATCTGGTTCAAACCCCCCCTTTCAGCAAAAACGTCCAAACTAACGTCGTTAAAACTTTCCTTACACTTGTTCACCACGTTGGTAGCTCCATTTTCTGCCTTTAAAAGCACACACAACCCACAATTCCTCTATTCGCTCCGACGAAGGGCTAACGCTCGAAACGTCAGCTTTTGTAATCATTACGGTGGCCAACTTACCATTTCAACTTTGTTGATATATCCAAATTATTTGTTCAACCATTGCACACTTTCATTCTAATCAAGTGGTCACAGTTAAATAATCCGAGCTGCAACATATCAAAGACTAGACTATTTTGGGATCTTTGTTTACAGTCGCATCATTCTTTGGTGTTCTAGCTATAAGTGTAGACAGGTTCTTAGCTATTCATCTTCACCTCAGATACCAGCATGCAGCTTCTTTTTTTTTTTTTTTTTTTTTTTTTTTTTCCAACGAATTTACCGGGGGTGTGACTAGACCCGGAAGGGTTAGTGCGAACGGAACACAAGGTCCATGCGAGGCACCACCCCTCCCCCCAATTCACCCTAGGCACTGCACTGCACAAAGATAGGCACTGCACAAAGATAAACCACAACACCGGGCACTGCGTGCCCTACTCTTTTCAAGGAGTGTGTGGGTTCTTTAGCTTGTGACTCACAAGCGCGTTGTTATTGTCGTGATCTCCATATGGGTAATGAGTGCGCTTATTTCAACAATAGGGACCTTACGCAGTGAGGACAGCAACGCCAAGAAAGACTTCGATTGAAAAATGAATTTCTACTTCTAATTAGAATTTCAAAAATGGCTGCATGTGTTTACCCTCTCATTCGGCGCCACACCTCAACTTCAGCCGAACGTATAAAAGTAGCGTTGAGTTCCAAATGGAAATGAAAATAATTTGTCATCGCGGTTCCCGTTCGCGAACGACGCAAATTTTGGTGATTTCAAGTTGTTGTTTTGCACAGGACAGCTAGGAAATGTACAAAGTTTTAAAACGCATGTGCTGAGTTATTGTTCTGCCACTTAGACCTTTTGTTCTTTCACCTCCTCATTTCTGTCGCCGTCGTGCTTTGCTTAAGCTCCCTAACAATATTGTGGGACTTCGTCTCGGGGATTATTCGACGATATTCACCTCGCATTCGGCGAATAATTGTTAAATATATATTTATGTTAGTGCGCCCTACTTCCAGAGTCCCTCACCACTTGTTACCACCTTATCACGTTTGAAAGTAACGCAATCTTCCCTAATCTCCATTAGAAAAGCATTCCTGTGCGACGAAAGTACAATTCAGGCAATTATGGCCGTGGTAAAGATTGTTGTTTGGTCATGTTTGGTGGCTGTTCTCGGCTACTTTGCCTCCCAAGAGTTTGCAATGGTCACCGAAAGCTTTTCAATACAAAAGCTTATACCTGCCGAGAGGAAGGATGTTTTTGACTTGTTGATCAATCCAGATTACCTCTTGAAGTTTCATTCCTTGTGGTAAGTTGCTGTTAAGTCCGAAAATCGAGCATTAGGAATCTCGGTTAATTTAAGTGTATAGGCCGCTTTGGTCACCATGCAGTTTGACGAGTCAGAGATGTGTTTGATCCACTGAACAGATCTGAAAGATTCCGACAGTTATCTATTCTTTCCATTGTTTTGTTTTGCTTTTTTTTTAGTCAAAGAAACGAGTGTTTAATCACGTAGGGACTTACACAGAAATCCGTTCAACCACAGACAGCCCAACCTCACTGCTAAAAAGCGGACGTGACTCTTACTGTGTTGCGCAATTTTTTTTATATTAATAAAGGTTTGTATGGGATGTTATTGGTTTGCCTTAAAAGAGAGAAAAAATGTCTTGTTTTGAAATAAAAAGGACTTACCATATTGCCTTGTTGTTTTCTTTGTTGATTACCAGCATCTCAGGCCATTTTGAAGCGATTTCGGCGAGTTAGCTCTATTTTGGTGTTCAACTGCTTTATTTTAGCAGTTGAACACCAAAATAGTGCTAACTCGCCGAAAACGCTTTAAAATGGCCTGAGACGCTGGTAATCAACAAAGAAAATAAAAAGGCAAAAAGATAAGTCAATTTTATTTCAAAAAGAGACATTTTTTTCTCTCTTTTAAGGCAAACCGATAACATCACATACAAATCTTTATAAATCGGTCAGTGTAAAACGAAGACTGCAGACCGAGGGTAAAATGCAGACTGAGGGTAAAATGCAGACTGCAGACTGCAGACCAGGGGTAAAGTGCAGTCTGGGGGTAAAATATTAATAATAAAAAAAACGAGTCTTAAGGATGAGATAAAGAGTGTTCGTACCCGTAAACTAATGTCACGTCAGGACTCACGAAACATACAAAGGCCGCTTCATGTTATGAGTTTTGGTGTTTGTATAGCCCACGTCACCTTTCAGCAATTTCAATTCACAAACCTCTTGATACATTGAAGTCGAGTACAAAGATTGAATGTCTTTCACAAACTATGCTCGATACCTACAAGTTTACCTTGCCTTGTTCTTGTGCTGTCGTGTTTTGCTTGCCTTGTCTTCCAAGGCTATATGTAGAATTTGAACGCTGAAAGAGTTACTCGGTCCTAGACCTATTCGCGAAAGCACAATTCAAAATGGCCGACTTGTAAACAAAGGTAAGATACATAGCATTACGATCAGTTTGGGCGCTTCTGGGAAACTTCGTTCAACAAAATGGGGAGTTTAAGAGCTCGAGGTTGATGGTATGTTTGACTACGGCGAATAAACGCCTTTTGTTTTGAGTTTTCGGGATTTTGAAAAAAAAATTACGGGTACGCGTAGGAACACTCCCAAGTCTTGTTTTTTATTATTAATATTTTACCCTCAGTCTGCATTTTAACCCTGGTCTGCAGTCCGCAGACTGCATTTTATTCCCGGTCTGCAGTCTGCAGTCCGCAGTCTGCGCTTTGCACTGACCGCTTTAAAAATATGACGTTGCGCAACACTGTAAGAGTCACGTCCGCATTTCTAGTAGTGAGCTTGGGTTGCCTGTGGTTCAACTAGTGAAATAAAAACTTAGAGAGAGATGCAACGGTATACTGGAAAAGATTTCCGTATAACCCCATACATTGTTTATGCATTCCACTTCATAAAGACTAAATATAAAGGTTTCTTTGCAATGCTCTATGCATAATTAATGTATGGGATTATATGGAAATCTTGCCTTTTGCGTTTTCAGTCGTGCGGAGGCAAGCACGAAGTATGAGTCACGCGGGATGGGAGAAGCACAAAATTATTTTTTTGCTCTTACCCATGCGGTGACGTGTGCTTCGCGTTCGCCTAGCGCTCGACTCCATTCGCTTGGAAAGCGGAAAAAAAAATACGCTTGTTCTGCAGGCTACCCTTCGAAAAGTCTGAATTAGTGTCGCGCCAAACAGCTTTACTTGCCGGTGGGAGGTCTACATATTACATTGGATGACAGGTTCGAGTGCTGCCAATGTCATTGTGCAATGTCCTTGGGCAAGATATTGAAATTTATACTCACACAGTGCACCTCTCCACCCAGGAGTAAATTAGGGTACGGGAAAACTGCTGTGTACAGTAGAGTGCGTGGGTAATATGTTAGAGAGTAGCATCCCATCCCTTAGGAGAAGTAGTACTACTAGTCACTTCATGAAATGGAAACTGACAGGGATGTAAGGCCCAAATAATTCGCATGGAGGTGCGCGGGCCAATTGAATTCTTTTATCCAAGTGGAAGATGCATGAGTAGAGCAGGAGTCATGCAAAGGCTTGTGCAACTAATGTTTCTTTCATATGAATAAGATAAATAACTAAAACCCACTTGATGGGCAAGGATATTAATGCTGGTGCAAGGTGGGTAATTAGGCTGAAGAGCACACTGAACCCTTTTCATTTGATGTCACATCTGTTTACATGACATGGAATATTCCTCTGTCGGATATGGGGGAGAGTCCACTTTAATCTGACGTATTGAACAAGCTGCAAAGTTTAAAGGACAGAATTGCATTCTACTGGTGACATTTTCTCCAGCTCCCTACTGACTGATGTTTCCACACCTAGAGTGGAAGTTATCTCTAGAGGATAACTAGTGCCATCTGATGGTAAGAGGGTCCTGGAATGAGGGCTGGCTCAGATTGTCAACAGTTCTCTCCCATTCAAATTTAACCCTATCACTCACAAGATCTTGTCAGTAATTCTCCTTACTGTCTGCCATACAATTCTTATGATGTTAGTTGGGTGAATTTGGTATTGGATCCACTAATAATCCTCTGATTGATATTTTCTTTATTCTCATTGCTTGTCTGCTTGATTTTGTATTAATATTGTAAGGAGAGATGATTTCTTGGTCACTCATGGGAGTTTATAAGGACTTCAGTCAGCCCTCAGACTTCAAAACTGTGCTGAGGATAGAGTGTTGACTCTTCTTCTGTCATGTATCTACAAGTAATCAGCATGGTTTTTTCCTTCAATTTCAGTGTTGGTATTACCAATGTAACCACAGTACATGGAAGAGATGGAACAAAAACTGTTCAGTATGTTTTTCATGAGGCACCAGTCATTTCATTAGGGTTCTTTGAAACCAGGCAAATCATCATTTTTCCTGTGAATTTGACCGTTGTAGAGGAAAATGCAATCATTGAGAGCAGAGCCTCACTGATGGGTGGTTATTTCAAGATAAAACAGATGTGGAAGATGGCTGATTACACAAATGGTAATGAAAAAGATGTAATCACCTCAATAGAAGAACACTTTGAGGGCACTTCCTTTCGTATTTTGTTACGATATTCCAAGAAGGTAGCCTTTGGAGTACACAATAACTTGGTTGAAAATATGATACAGCATTTCTTGAAGGAAAGTAAAAAATCAAATCATGACAAGTAGCTAGTAACTAAGAGCATTCTTTTAGAGTAATCTCTGTTCAATAATATTCCATGGTTTGCCTGAACACTTTCATATTTCACTAGGTGTTACATCATAAGGATTTTATTAACCTTTTCCATAGGTGGTAGTCTCCTCTCGCAGCCATTCTTTGTCTCGGGATCCCTGTGTTTGTGGGGAGGGAGACACAGGGATCCCGAGACAAAGAATAGCTGGGAGAGGAGACTATACATAGGTTGCTGCTGATAGTGTGATGTACGTGTATGATTAAATCAATTTTTGATAATTTGCTTTAAGCGCATAAGGTCCTAGTGAGCAAACGGTCGCGAAATTAATCTGTATTGCAAAGAAAAAGATGTGCAACATAGTTTTATTAATAAAGTTGTGTCTTTTACCAACTCGAGTTTTAGAAACATTCCTTCTGTCAGAGGTAAAAAGGGCAACATCATAAAAGACACATGTTGCCATGATCCTGATGTTACATCACTGGCCTCACTGGCCTCACTGGCTTAATTTACATAAGTTTAAAAACTATATTTGGAGGAGGAGATGGAAAATTGATTTGTTCCCACAACTAACAGAATCTACTCGAGATTATAAGCAACCTCTGCCGTGAAACATAACAGTTTTGATTTAAGACCATTCAAGGCCCTTTGGACCACATGCCTTTTTTTAATTTTCTAACTTTTTGAACATCTTATTGGAAGGGGCACTTGAACATCAAATCCAGCACTAGGGTAAGGCATTTCAATGCAGTTTTCATGCCAAGGGGCAGGAATTTGAACAAACCAATCTTCGATAATTTAAATGCTTGAGAGGATGTTGTTGCTTCAAACTGATTGACCCATCAGTTTCAAGGTTTGCTTGTTTATTTGTATCCTAACGAAGCAATGCACAAATTTTCCAAAGCATTTCAGATGATTAAATCCCCAAGAATTTTAACATAATTATAAACTTTTGAGGAATAATAGTAAAATGAGCTGATCTTATTTTTCAAGCTGCCTTTGGATTTATTAGTATATTTTGGAATAATCTGCTTTGATTTTACGTTTGCGCAAGAAAAGCAAATGTTTGGCTCAGTGTAATCAGTCATGAATGCTTTTTCCTCTAATTTGAATATTTATCATAATGCAGTAAATGGTTTGAACCCGGGGGTAACATGTGAAGGTGTAGTCTGATCGTCCGGTTGAGTGTAGTCCTGAGAAAGATCACTTGACTCTGATGATGACTTCCGCACAGGTTGTCGAAACGTCAGTCACTACCACCAACAACAGTCCTTCTCAGGACTACACTCACCCGAACGATCAGACCACACCTTCACATTTATCATAATGATTGAAACTCGAAAGTTTAGAGCCTGTTCAGATTTTCCCACTAATGTACTTTGACCACAAACTGCATGTGCCAATCTTTAATCTTGAAACATTTACTAGTGCTTGAGTCAGTTTGCTAGACATAACGTCTCGTAGTCACGTTCGACGCACTAAAAACTACTATAAAACGAATACAAGAATTGTAAAAACGTGTAAAATGGTATATAAAAAGTCACTTGTAACAATGTAGCGGAATTCCAAATCGATTTCGATCAATTACGATCCTCATCAGTAGTACTCCGCCATGTTTAAAATACTCATAAATAATTATGAGTATTTTAAACATGGCGGAGTACTACTGATGAGGATCGTAATTGATCGAAATCGATTTGGAATTCCGCTACATTGTTACAAGTGACTTTTTATATACCATTTTACACGTTTTTACAATTCTTGTATTCGTTTTATAGTAGTTTTTAGTGCGTCGAACGTGACTACGAGACGTTATGTCTAGCAAACTGACTCAATTATCGAAAACGTTCCTGGCCTCGGCCCACAAAATTTCATCACAATTTACTAGTGCCTTGCACTGAAATGGTTGTGCTCCTAAGTACAGTACTTCTGAAGGCCTTGTAGCATGACAATCCCTGAACAAAGGATCGTGCAAAATAATGGTGGTTAAAGTCATATTCTGGGCCTGTTTGGCAGCCTTTCTTGCTTACTTTTCCAACCAAGAGCTTACAGCGGTTACAGAAATTTTCTCAATAAAGAAGCTGATACTGGTGAAGAGGACGGATGTTTATGATTTGTTTGTCAATCTTGAGAAACTCTGGAAATTGTGTCACCCCTTGCTGTAAGTAAATCATGGTGGAACTTTGCTACTGCAGAGTCTCCAAGTGTTTTTTGCTTTGTTTTGTTATTTTGTTTTCAAAAACTTAAGATAAGTTTCAAGATTGAATAATTGTCCACCTTATTACCAAAATGTGGGTCTGTTCTGAACCTTTTTTTTGGCAGTCTGAGAGAAAAACAGCAATGTACTTATCGCATAGAATGATGCAATCCTTTCATGTCCACATTATTTATGACCTCATGGTTGAGGGTGTGTTCTGATCCACTGGCTTTGAAATTTGAGTTAAAACAAAAATTGTAAGGTATAGATGGTGTGTATGATCCATTAGATAAGTGTCACAATATTGGTGAGACTGCCATAGATGGCTTGAAAACAGAAGTCACCATCAGGGTTACCTGAAGATGACTTCTGCACATGTAGGTTAATACTAATCTAACTAAATGTCAGTTTCTCTGCCATTAAAATATGGACTGAGCTTACTTTTTTGACCTCAAAGTTGCTCACAACACAGAGGGAAGAAAAGCTGGCAGGTGTTCACAAACACACAAGCCCCCCCTCCCCCCCCCTTTTAGCTCAAGGTCTGGATCTGCCCATGGTATCATAAACAAATAACAGGAGTGATTTGGATATATGAACAAAGTTAAAATGGTAAATTGGCCACCGTAATGATCACAAAAGCTGACGTTTCGAACGTTAGCCCTTCGTCAGAGCAAATAGAGGAATTGTGGGTTGTGTGTGCTTTTAAAGGCAGAAAATGGAGCTACGTTATTGTAATCGTTATGGTGGCCAATTTACCATTTCAACTTTGTTGATATATCCAAATTATTTCGTTACCCCCACCGACGCAGCCCCAAACAGTTTCTTTCGAAACTATCAGCCTTTATTCAAATAACAGGAGTGGCTGACAACTTAGTTTACATAATTATATCTTTCTGTAACAGTTACAGTACTAACCAGAAGCATTGTCAAATGAGGCTGCAAGGTTTGCCATAATACTTCTTATTTTACTGGTTGCTGAGAACTGATCCTTTTAATTGCACTATTATTTAATTTTCTTAAGTTCACATTCAGGTTTGTTGTGAAATTTTGCTTTAGTCGGACATAGTGAACTGTGATAAGTTTAGTTTCAGTTTTACAACACAAAATCAGAAAGAGGTCCAAACTGATTCTGACTTGTTCTGACACAGTAAAGTTGCATTTGCTTCAAAAGCATACCCACTTCTAGACTTGTAGTTCCAGCAAGTACATGAAATAATAGTTTAAATAATGCACTCAATACCACACTGTGGTACAATATTCAACTAAGTGTAATCTGGAAGGCAATTTTGCTGGTTTTGCATATCACCCACTGGTTAAAAACTTCAGTCCTGTTCCATTTCTTTGCTATTTTGGGGTTCTACTATCCTCAAGCATTCATCTACAAATTCTGTGAATATAGGTATTTGCATGGCTTGTCCAAGAAGTTTCTCAGGATCTTCTGATGCATCAATTCCTTTGATCATTTCTTGCAGATGTTTATTATGTAGCATGCTGCATAGTTCTTGTGAGTGACCTGACAGAAAAAGCAAATAAATCATGGGGTCACACCTGAACTGATACATGTTAAATACAGCTCAAACCATCATGAGTCGATTTTACCATTACAGGGTTGTGGTCTAGCGGCACCCGGTGGCCCCTAGCACCTTACTTTCACTCTTGGGTGACTTGGAAATTTTATTTTTTTCATATAAAAGCATATGTCGGGCACCCTGTATTTCAAAGTTTCAAAGCAGTGGGCTCCCTTCACTTTTTCTTGGAACACACCCTTGCATTACCACCTAAAATAAAGCCATCAATCCTAGAAAAATGTCATTAAAACTCTGGCAAAAGGAATACAAACCAAGGCATCTCTACTACTGTTTGTTTTCTTCCCTTCCACTTCGCAAAAACTGATTTTAGCTCCTTGGTTGTTATCTCTACTACCAATTCTATTTGCAGAAGGACAGGGACATGAATTGACCAGAGTATATCCACTCCTTCTGGATGTGCAACCTCCTTCCCAGGTTCCTCTTTCTTCCTCCCTTGAGGAAAGACCCTGGTTGTGGATGGTCATGAGCCCATGCAAACCAAAGTGTGGTTCCTTGACTTAACTTTTTCCACAGGGCAATTAAATTATATCGCCAGGAGCCTGACAAATCACTAGTGCTCTTTCAAAAAATTTTCCTATTACTGTACCTGTCCAGTTAGTATTGAAAACAAATTTTACGTATTAGCCCCTCTGTTATTTTGTTTCTTTTTTCTGTAATTTACCAAAATCAGGGAGACATGTGACCAGCCATAACCAGGGTCCTTACTCTTTTTTTTTTTTTCTAACCATTTTCACTGCATTATCGCAGTAGGGTAAGACTAGAACAGAACATATGCAAACCATGCGAGTAGTCCACCCAATAAATCCCACCCATCCCACCCCAGGGGAGGACATCCATCACACAGTAATCTCGTGTGTGGGAAATTAATGTCCTAACCCTGCAGGAGACTAGACCTCCATTTATTCGTCCCTATCCGAGAAGACTAGAACGTCCACCCATCTCTTGATGTTATAGAAAGGTAGCATATTCTTCTCAATTATTTTAAGACCTTGAGTGTTGGTCCGGCCGGGGCTTGAACCCTCGATGTCCTGCACAAGAGCCCAGCGCTCTATCCATTGAGCTAACCAGGAGACGGAGAAAGAGAGAAGACCCTTAGAATGAGGTTGCTGGATGGGATGCTGATTCATCCCAAGTTCCTTCCCCCCTCCACAGCATTCTGTCTGGTTACCCGGACAGTTCTCTGTTACTAATTTACACTCCACGTTGGACAGAGGCCCTGTGAGAGTAGAGTGTCTTGCCAAGCAATACAACACAATTACCCCATTAGGTCTTGGATCATGTGCACTATAGCTGTCCGTATACCAGTCAATGTAGCAGTCCATATGGTGGTTGACATATCGGTCGATTGTCAGTCAATAATTGGTTGATAGTACATTGATACTCAGTTAACAGTTATTTGATGATTGGTGCTCAGTTGGCAAGGCCTTAGTTCATGTGTACTGTAGGTAGTGTCAGGTCGCTATGGTGGCTGATGTAGCAGTTGACACAGTGGCCGACATATTGGTTGATTGTTACTAGCTAATTGGTTAATAGTAGGCTAATAGTCAGTTGACAGTCACTTGAAAGATAGTCAGTTGAGAGTAGTCTTGATAGATATGCAGTCTGTGTGTTAACCAACAATCACCTGATATATTGGCCGAAATGTCAACTTATTGACCTATATATCCCTTGAGAGTTGACTGATATATTGGCCGATATATCAGTTGACACTACCCATAGTTGGCGTGATCCAGGGTCTCCAACCTGGACCTCTTAAGCTAGATTCCAGGGCAGTAATGGTAAGTCATTGCATCTCTACATTTTACTTACAGGGAGGATGTAAGTAATATTCTGGTGCATGAAAGCATTGTCAAGAGAGGTAGTTACCAAGTTTATCTAAAACTTTTCTACTGATCCTGTCTTCATCATCTGATTTTTCACTAGAATCACTCTCTGTGATTTCTCCTTCCTCTGGTTCTACAAGAGAAAATATTTTATATGTGACAAACTACTTTTTTGAACACATTTTTTTTTAATAATCTTGAATAAAAATCATCTCGCACCTTTCGTAGCCAGTGATATGGCTCTTGATTTTCTCTCATTTTCTGCTAGTCTGTCTTTTTTTCTTCTATTTGTTTCTCTTTCACATAAGTCATCTGCGACAGAATAATGATGTAACAGTTAAGAAAATGGCTACAAAGTTAAAATTTTACTTCAAATTCATGCATGGGCATTTATACTGATCACCCCTCAATCAAACATTAAGGTAATGAGAATAAAGAAAATGATCACAGACTACAGAAGCTCTTGATTTGCAGACAAATTTTCCTTGTAAGTAAACCACAGGAAATAGGGGAAACAGAATGGAGGAATGTAATAATGATTTTAGGGTTTAAATTAAAAGGTTAAGATTTAAAGCTCTTCTGGTGATATCAAATAAAGTAATGGCAAATAAAGTGCTACAATTCAGGTTTGCTAAGGGTATGATGCAACCACTTCCTCTGATCTGCTCTCACTCTGGACACCAGTCGCTCATGAAGAGACGATCGTGTTACAATCGTACTGTGACATTATTTGTTTGAACTTTCGAATTCTTAGATCTATATCTAGATGTGATGGTAAAAAAGAGAGACTCTGATTTTGGAAAAATTGGCCAGGATATGGAAATATCATACCTTTATGAACCTTGAAGCAGGATAGAGAGCAACTAAAAAATAGAAAAACTTCTATTACGTTGAGATAGATATATATATATATAGGAAGCTCTTTGTTATGGGAGCAGATCGAATCATTGGACGTGTTTACTTACTATTTCGTACTGCAAGACGGGCATTTGTACTTGTGGCAGGCTTCTTTACAGACTTCGCAAGTTTTTGATTGCATATTTCACTTTTCCTTCATCACATAAATGATTGGAAAAACAAAATTATGAGAAGAAACCACGTTTTCCGTCGAAACCACGTTGTCTGTGTTTTCTTCTCCCTTGGCTCCTGTCAAAAGACTGGGTACTAATATAATTTCAGCCCCCCCTGCCACCCCGCCCGGGTTTTCATGTCCAAGCGAATCCAATATGGCGGCTTCATCTGATAAATCCCGCGATGAGAAAAAGATTGAAAGCATCTTGTCCCAGCTTGCAGTGCGCTACAATTATTGTGTCATGGAACATCCGATATTGACGAAGAGCGTTACAAGGTGAGAAAATATTGGTTACTTTTTTAATTCGCCTATTAGGTCGCTAAATGACTCCAAATTCCCAATCATCCTGTACCCATCGACCTCAACAGTTTTCAGGTAGTACTCATCAACATCAATCGCTAGCCTACTGAACCAGCTTTAGCTGCTTGCAATGCAAGAAATTGAATGGGATGTATGTAAGTTATTCATGCCGGGTGGCAGTCCTGGCTCTCGCTTTTACAGCTGCTGCGTGCAATCGCGCAATGCAGTGACAAATTGAGCATCCTATGTGCATGCGCAGTTAACGTTATCCCGCGAGCAGGAAGAGATTGAGTCGCTGCGTGTGCATGTGGATTACGGTCACTGAGGTGGGCGCTTGAAAAAAATAATATTGCTAATAAAAAATAAATAGATAAATAAAGGGACAAGCCTAGATTGAGGGGGGGGGGGGGACTTTCTCATTATAGGCTTATGGGGGTGTGCCGCTGGAAAGGGTCGCATTTTCATGGCTGGATTAACCTGTAAGGGTTTGCATTTTCAACAATTAATAGAATGGGGTGGCATACTTTCAAGATGTTTAGGATATGAAAATTCTGGTTGGCGAGATTTAAAAATGAGATAGTTTGTGGTTAAAAAGTTGTTAGGGTATCACCAAAAGTAACTAAAAATAAGATGGTCTGTAATTGGCCACAAAATAGATGTTAATGGGGTAGGGATTCTGAGAAGTCAGTGGTATATTCTCAGCAAGAATTGACCCAAAAATCTCCCTCCCCCTCCCCCTTGTTCTGGTTACTTGTCATTCTTTGATGACCAGCTTGTATCCAGGCTAATTTTAAGTCAAATCAAAGCACAATTCAGCCCAAAATTGTACCTGTAGTGAATTTCTGTCTGCAGATTATGGAAGATGCAGGTACAAGTTTTTCTCTTTCTTACCGGCCATAGAATTCACATGCAAGAATTGCCTTTGCAAACACAAGATCAGGAGAAGTGCAGATTAATTTTGCCTAGGTTCTCATTTATTCCAAGTCTGTGAATATGAAAATTGATAGATGTGCAACTGGCTCTCACATGCACATTACAATCACTCTGGTATGATAAATCTTGCTTGAGAACAAATCACTTTAAATACACGTTTTAAATATTTTTTAGAATATGATAAATCTAATCATTTATGTAGTTTAACCCATTAATAGCTGCAGCTTTTGTGAAAAACTGTGTTTTTGAAGCTAGTCGAGCAGATTTCGGGTCACTGTTAGGGTTTAAAAAGCTCAAACTTACCACAAACTCATTCACAGCTTGTACGCTCGATGCCCTTTCGATCCAAATGCAAAATGGCGGCCTGAAATTCTCGGGCAGGCACACTAAAGCAAAATTTCGAGTTTTGGGTTGAAAAGTAATGCCCCACTTACGACTTTTACTTTTCTCTCTTTCTCCTGCTCTTTTTTTCCCCTTCCTTGCCTGAATTTTCTCCTCACTTGCTGGAAATTTAGTAGGCTTCATTTTGGTGTAGAGAGTTTTTAGGAAACTACTCATTATTTTCAAACCACATGCTCAGAAGGTAGGTGGGTAATGGAACAAGATTTTCGTGCAGATTTTCAGGTTAAAGTTACATGGTTTTTTGGCTATTTCTCCAGTCTCCTTTACTCAATTGCGCTCATTCTGGTATCGTTTGTAAGATGTTTTCAACCTGTTTAAGTACGTGCTCAAAGTCATGCTCCAGGGTTAAAAGTGATGATGTCACAAGGTGTAGAAAGGGTGTGGTTCCACATGGGCGCTTACGGGTGCACTGGACATCAATAGGTTAAAATAAGTATTAGCTTTTCTATATATTTTTTGTTATTTTAATTCAGACTTTAGTTCTTTATAGGGTTTCTCCTTTGATTTTGATTGATACTATTTATCATGCTGATCACTAGTTTATACCAGCCAATCTATTAGATTGCTGATTGGTTTTATCAGTTGAAATAAAGCTTATTATTATTATTATTATTATTATTATTATTATTATTATTATTATTATTATTTTAATCTCATAGTGATCACCAACATGTTCCATCCTCATGGCAAATCAGTATTCCAGCCTTTTTTGCAAAATTGTAGGCCATTGAACCTCTCATTTGTTTTAATTCTTTTTTTTTTTTTTACTTCAACAGTGCCCTTTCAGCAGGGCTTGGCAATCTTGTCTCTCAAAAAATTGTCAAACGTGGGACTGGTGCACTTGTTGAATACCGACCAGTGATAGCTTTTGCGGCATTTGGGTGAGTACCATAAGATTGTTAGCAATCAACAAACATATGAAATACATATATATGAACTGCGGTTATGAAACGTATATGTGCACGATCCTTCGCAGTAAAGCACTATTTAAGCAATAGTGAAAATCAGACCTGAAAAAAATTCAGGCCTGTACGGGATTCGAACCACTGACCTCTAGTGCAGCTTGGCTTGTTAGCTCAATTGGTAGAGCGCTGCACTAGTATCGCAGAGGTCAGTGGTTCGAATCCCGTACAGGCCTGAATTTTTTTCAGGTCTGATTTTCACTATTGCTTAAATAGTGCTTTACTGCGAAGGATCGTGCACATATACATTGTTAGCAATGTTCAATTTTGCACACCACTGGGAACAGAGAAGGTGAAGTTGACTTTATCTCCAGTTTAAACCTTTTTTCACTGATTTCTTCCCACAATATCACCCCTGAATCAAACACTATGGTCTCAAGAATGATCACCAACTGGAGAAGTTCCTGATTGTTAAACAAATTCTCCCTCTCTGCATCTTAGGAAATGTAAAAAGAACAGTATAGAGAACATGGATACTGAGGTTGGGGTGTAAAGGGTGAGATAAACCATAAAATTCCAGCTAATGTCATGACTTTATCCTGTTGATTGACAGTGACTGTGGATACATGTAATTGTTTTATGCACCAGTGACCTTGTGAAGTTTCACTGTCAAGGAGAATTTTTTTGACAATCAGGAGCTTCTTGAATTGTTGATTATTTTCCTTATTCTCGTTACCTTTATATTTGATTCAAGGGTGATACTGTTTAGAGAAATTAAAAGCCAGTCACTCTTGAGACACAAAGTTTTAAGAAAGAGAATTGTCTCTTTTTTCATCCTTTCCTCCACAATGTATCTCATGGAAAGCTTGGCTTTCTGATCATGCTTTGTTTGGAAAGGTTTGTTTGTTGACCACTCTTGAGGCACAATGGTTTATGAAAGACAATCTCATGGAAAGCTTGGCTTTCTGATCATGCTTTGTTTGGAAAGGTTTGTTTTTTGACCACTCTTGAGGCACAATGGTTTATGAAAGACAATCTAATGGAAAGCTTGGCTCACGGAAAGGTTTGTTTTTTGACCTATGTCGCTGAAATGATTTCAAGAGAAGTGTTAATTATGCCAAGGAGAATTTGTTTAACAATCAAGAGCTTCTTCAGTTGGTGATCATTTCCTTTATTCTTGTGGCCTTAATGTGTGATTCAGAGCTGATATTGTAAGGAGAAATTAGATGCTGGTCACTCTTAGAGGTTAAAAGGGTCAACTTCCTTTTCCTAAAGAACTGAAGTTCCTTTTTTTCTTGTTTCTCTCCTTTCTTAACAGGTTTTGTGCAACTGGTCCTCTTATACACTATTTCTATGAGGCCTTGGACAAACTAGTCCCCAGGAAGGTTCCCTATGCAAAAGCCAAAAGACTGTTTGTTGACAGAGGCATATTTAGCCCTTTGTTTTTACTGGTGTTTTATTACGTTGTTGCAATACTAGAGGTAGGTTTACTCTGCAGTTATGTTGTAAAGGGTTAGTTAATTAAATTGTCAAGCCAGACCCTTAGTTAAATTCAGCCACCAGTTAAATGAATACCTCTTAATTAACTGAGTTCAAGGTCCGTACTATAAGTTAAAGACCCAGTTTTTTCAGCTCAGATTTGTAGTCCAAGTGCAAAGCACACAAGCCAGGCCATAACTTACTGTATAGACAGGGCTGAACACTAACTTTTCAGCTTACTAGCCAAGTGGCTAGTGAGAACTTAGATGTTACAACAATTTCAGTTTGTTTACTAGCCAGACTGGCTAGTGGGATTCAAAAGCCACCAGCCAAAAGTGAATTTCTATTAGTCTGTGGCTAGTTGGCTACCCTTAGTGTTGAGCCCTGATAGACCCAGAAAAGTAGGTTAGTGTGATATATATTTTATCTGTGGGTTCAAAGAGGGGGTTGATTTCAATTCAAACAAACTTTGGAATCAAGCAGGCATTACAGTGAAATATGGCGGGGCCGGCACTAAATTGACCAATTATAGCCCTGTAAAAGATTCAATTATATTTTCCAACTGAAATGAAGAACTAAAACAGCTTCAAATGACAAGCAGGTGGTAGAGAACAATGCAGCATACTACATTGACTTATCACAGAGTGTGTCGTAAATGAAAGATATGAAAAACCCAAATTACATTATAATTACTACTAGATAAATTGTGATGTAAAAATCAAATGCCCGTGAAAAAGTATTAGGCCTTGAGGGAGTCAGCAATAGATTTTCCAGGAGTGTCACTGATTATTAGTGCTAGACCCCTGGAAAACCTCTTTCCAACTTGTCTCAAATCTTCCCGCAGGCAGGTAAAAGTGTGTCTTGCAGCCAAATATCGAGGACCTGCCTTTAGGCTAGGATCCATTAGTCAAGAGTTCTTTTTCCTTGCTTCACACCTGATCAAAGAGTAGTAGTAAGTGCTTTGACTGTCAATAAAGGGCTTTTTATTTACTTTGTGCACAGGGGAAGTCTCATAGAGAAGCAATAATGAAAATACGGGAGACTTACTGGACAGCACTGAAAATGAGTTGGAGAGTGTGGATAGTGTTTCAGTATGTCAATCTCAACTATGTACCCAGACAGGTAATAAAAATGTCTTACTGGTGATATAACGAATCAATGAAATCATTGTTCAATCTATGAGTGGAAACCACACACCAGTAATCAGAATTTAGTTAACATTTACTCAGAGCAAGTTGCATATACAGCTGAGCTTTAATTCTGGTTTGCATAGCATGAAATGTTTAAGAGTATTACTCCCCCCTCTCCCTTCCCCTCCCCTCACCCTTCCCCTCCCCTCACCCTTCCCCTCCCCCTGATGGGATGCCAGTCTCTTACAAGGTTACCTGCCAACATTTCATCGTGCTTTGCTGATAATTTGCCGTACTCATTTTTCATTCTGCACCCCTTGACATGGGGTCCAGTGCTTTAACCATTATGCAACTGTCTCAGCCTCTCCAGTGGAAACTAAAGTCAAAGCATTAAGAATGAAAATAAAAGGGAAAGTACAAGAAACTCAAGTAGAATAGGGAATGAAAGAAAAAGACACTCTCTTTTTATCAATTTCTTGACCATTTATCATGATCAAAGTAACAGCTCATTTTTTAATGGTTATCATGCAATTTGTCTCTTTTGCCTGCTTGAAAATGGCAAGTTTATTCCTTTCAGTCCCAAGATTTCATTATAAATTCTCTTTACTGTCTGTGACATGATTCTTATGATGTTACTTTGGAGAATTTGGTATTGCATCAAGTTATAATTCCAAACTGATATTTTTCATTATTCTCATCACTTGTCAGCTTGATTTTGTGATGATGCTGTGGGGAGAAATTCTGTCTTGGTCACTCATTAGGAGTTGAGTGTTAAATGCAGTAAAGATTCCTATGAAGAGGAATTATTAAATTATAATCAAATTGTTTGAAATTTTTGTTTTCAGTATAGAGTACTCTGTGGAAACCTGATGGCATTTGTTTGGAACATCTATCTGGCAAGCAAGCGTGCACAGAAGTCATAATTCATTAATTTAATAATATATAATTTAATAGAGTTATATTTTATGTTTTCATCATATCCTTTGTAGATGCCTTTAGCATTTGTTTTTGAGGAGTGAACCGAATGAGACAGTATGAATTTGAAATCAAATTCAGTGACATTAGTACATATATTGATGATTTAAAATAGATTTTAAATTTAAATTTGTACTATGATGCCATACCTTTGATGTGTTTTTGGTGTACATTAATTAATCCCAAATGGTAATTGTGACCTTTACCTTATGTATGTAAGTGGCAGATAGGGGTATTGTTCAGGTAACCTGTTTATTTTTATACCTAACTTAAAATGCTTTGTGAGATAACACTCATTAGCCGAAAAAAAAAAAAAAAAAAGTGATGTTGTGGGGAGGAGTTCTGAATTTGTTTTATTGATCAAACAAACACGGCTGCATGACAGAAACCAGCCTTATACATACTTGTCTACCAGTAAGAAAAACTGCAAACTACACTTGAGAAGCCAAGTTCATGCCTCTATTGACACCTAGAAAAGTTTGTGGTCTTATAATTGTGTATATGTTCCTTGAACAGAGGGATATTGAACTTTTAGTAGTAACTTCCTACTAACCAGGCATAAGGTCTGTATTTGGGAGTATTGGTGCAAGGTTGTGGAAATACAGACCTTGCTGTGCTCGGTCTGTACTTAAAAAACCAAAGGCCCTATTTTCCCCAGTACAGCCTTAAGCATGAAAAGTCACCAAGTAAGTGGTTTGTTATAATATAGCACTTAAACCAAACTTGTTTATTTTGAATTTTCTGGCTCCAGCACTTCTAGCCAACAATTAGGAACAACTGGGTATTGGTAGAAAATAATTTTCAGAAATCACAGTGATTATGAGTATTATAATATTATAATTATAATCATGTTTACTGAGTATTGTTCGTAATATGTGGCAAACATGTATGGAATAACTGAAACTTAAAACACAATTAAATAAAGCACGTTTATAATTCAAGTGTGTGCTTTCAATCTCTCAAATAAAACAAAAACACAGCTACTGTATACTTGATTTTATTGCACAAGTGGTACATATGTTCTTAGCTTTTTCCAAGAAGTCCATGCATAATTGATAAAGATGATGATTTGTAACTTGTCCCAAAGTGATTCCTGTAAATTAAATTGAAAATGATTAACTCTTACTTATAATTTAGTTAGGCAGGTGACATTAAAGAACCCACTCACGAGATTACTGTGATGTGGTCTGGCCTGTTTACTGGGATGGGGGGGGGGGGGGCATCTTCTAATAAGTTTCCTTTGATTGTTTGTAAACTGCTGATGCAGTCCAGCCAAAGACCCCTGAAAAGTGTTGTGATGCACATTTAGAAGGCAGCATGGTCGAGTGGTCAGTGTTTCGGACTTTCAATCCGTTGCTCCCAGGTTCATGTCCCGCCCTGGCCACTACTTGGATTTGTTTCACGGTAGCCCCGAATTTCAGATCCTTGGCCATGCTTGGAATATAGCCAACTGGTTTGCCTTATTCGGCCAGTTGGGGTTCTTAACAATGGTATTCTCAATTTGAATTATTTGTTTAAGTTGTTTCGTGGAAAACCTGTAAACTAGCTTCTAGCTAAGTGTTTCTCCACGTTAAACTGTTTATTGTTATTATTATTATTATTACTATTATTTGATCATATCCACATGCTGATTTGCACAATATAAACATTAAATTATTATTATTATTATTATTATAAGTTATTGAAGAGAATACTATCTGACAGGGTGGGTTAAACTAGCAACTACTCTCGTGAGGTAGAGAGGTTGAGATGATCACATTGCATCTCCCCCCCCCCCCCCAAATGCAGCCAGGCAAAGTTAGGTCCACTGAAATCCAAAGGCTTTCAGAAGGAAACTACATACCAGTGGTTTAAATGATGAAACAATACATAAAGTTGGTGCCTTTGCTCAAATCCTTTTTCTTTTGGTATCAATTTGTGATATGCATCATAGAAGGCCTTAGTAAAACCACCAAACATTCCTGCTATTGCTAAATCAAATTCATGATGCCCATAGAAAGATACTGGATCAAATGCAACTGCAAAATAAGAGAATAATCATGTATCCTGAACTAAATCTCTGTTTCACCCTCAATACCCCTACATCAGCATGCATATTCTCCATATACTGTTCTCTGTATACTTCCTGAGGAGCAGTCAGGGAGAATTTGTTAACGATCAAGAGCTTCTTTGGTTGGTGATCATTTCTTTTATTATTGTGTATGAGCTTTATGTGTGATTCAGGGTCACCTTGATAGAATCTATTGAGAGATAGGATACTAAGTTGCTACCTTTCTATGATCAAGAAATTGATAGATATTCTAACCCTTATAGTCTTCTCGGATAAGGACGAATAAAACATAGGCCTCGTCTACTGTAGGGTTAGGGGTAGGAGACGTTAATTTCCCGCGTACGAGATTACTGTGTCGTGGATGTCCTCCACTGAGGTGGGATGGGTGGGAATTGGCCCTGAAAAGCCCCCATGGGGAGTGGTCAACTAACCTATGGTATGTATGTATGTAAGTCACTCTTACGGGTTACACTTTACAAACTAAGGCAAAAATAAATAATGTTATTGTCAGCAATAATATTTCATCATTCTTGCTAAAAATAAATTAATATTTAATAAATATCAAAATGAATATTAAATATGCAATTAAATAAATAAAATAATATTTAATTTGTGGAAGTTTTAGAACAAAATTGGATGGAGCAACCTAATAGACAAGAAGAAAAATTGACGAGCGGAAAGTGTGTGTGTGTGTGTGTGTGTGTGTGTGTATTAGGTAACCATGGTAACTGTGAGTTCCACAGGCAGGCACAGGCACACTGAAGATCTCAGAGGAAAAATCTATAAGTTCTCACCAGAACCTACCAACAAGAAAGGGGAGAGTTGTGATGACAGAGGCTGTCAACCACTGAAGCATTTAATAGAAACAAGAGCAAATCAAAATAAATTGACACAAAACAGAGCAGTGTAAAAAATAGTTGGGCCCTGTAAAGCCTTAAGACTACCTCACATAAGTAGGGCCTAAGACTGTTAGCCAGCATTTTCTAGAGTTACATCTTACCTATAGTAAGTAAATATGTAAACTACATTAAGCAATGTTAAATAACAATCACAGATTATAACACGACTCGGGCAGTCAGAGGGCCAATAACTAAAATCAATCAATCAAAATGCTCTATTGCCGGTCCAATATTCTCTAAGTATTGGACCGTGCACTGTCCCGAATGGTCCCAAATGATACCGCACTTGTGTCCCTTTGAACTTCAGTCGTATAATAAATCTCTTATTAACCAAGCTTGCTCGGGACCGTACTGGAAGAATATCAGCCCTTGGTCTTTTTTGTACGGACCTCGCTGTGCTCGGTCCGTACTGTCAAGACCTCGGGCCAATGTTCTCCCAGTACGGCCCTCGTGCTTGGTTAATAAGATATATTTATACAAGGGCTGCTTGCAGCCTGTAATATAATGTGCATTATACGAAGATAAAGGAGACGACATATAACAGTGTTACCAACTTTTATTCGCACTGTTATGGAGGCGACTGTTCTGAAGTATAATTTAACAATTAAAATTCAAAATATCCCTAAACATTAGCTGGAAACAAAAGTCAACCTGGACCATCCTCTGTTTCTGCTACATTCCCACTCCAGAGGTCTCCATGGAGAAGAGATGGTTTAATGTCCATGCCATTGAAATACTCGGGTATTTTAAGCTTAAGTCTTGACCAAAGGGATCTTGTTTCTGTGTCACCATACTACATGCATCATGATAACATGATAATAAAAAAGAAATAAAAAACAAAGTCAATTACTTAATCAGTGTATGGCAACTGTTAGAGTGTAATGTATCAGGAGAACTGATGGGACACAGAGTTCTCCACAAGGTATTATTGAGCCCCAAGCCTCCTGATTTCACACATCCTAATGCTCGGCCACTGAGCTACAAGGAACTTCTGAGACAAGAAAAACTGATCCTGCTTCATATCTATTCTCAGCAATGTTGAAGATGTTGTGTCTGTATATTATTTGGGTAAAAAAATGTCCATCCAGTAATTGTAACTTTTCATGAGCATAGTTATAATTGTAATGCATAACTCACCATTGAGTTCTCTATGGGGGAGTGAAAATTTCACACCATGGGACCAAAACATATTCTTTGTACAGATCATACTTGTGACAGAAAGCACATATTAATCATCTCTCCAATTGTAAACAGTTGTAGTTGATGGATAGAGCGCTGGACTGTTGTGCGGGAGGTCGAGGGTTCGAGCCCCGGCCGGACCAACACTCAGGGTCTTAAAATAATTGAGAAGAATTTGCTACCTTTCTATAACATCAAGAAATGGTTAGATATTCTAGTCTTCTCGGATAGGGACGAATAAATGGAGGTCCCGTCTCCTGCAGGGTTGGGGTAGGAGACGTTAATTTCCCACACACGAGATTACTGTGTGATGGATGTCCTCCCCTGGGGTGGGATGGGTGGGATATAGGGCGCACTTAATTTGGAGCCTCGCTCTGTTGTGCGACCCTCACCACACTCTGGTGAAAGTGATTAAATAAGAAAGATATGCTGGCTGATACCATGCCTTCACTTACCTGTTTATCTATTAGGTCCATCTGACATTGTAATCGACTTCGAGTATAAAAACTCTATGGGAAAAAGCATTTAGCTCATCTCAAAGTATTATCAGTGCTATGGTCGTCTCCTTCACAGTTGGTGCTTGGGCTCCTCTCGCAAGATACTTAATCCTTCCACTTGTCAGTTGAGGAGCCCAAATGACCCCTGCAAAGGAGACTTTTAAGAAAATAGACAAAGCAAAATTGTCAGTAAAATAGATATGGAGATTTTTGTAAAATCAAAGCATTTATGGCTGCATGACTGAGAATGACTTTCATTCAGAGCTGATAATAAATAAAAAACTGGGTTTCTGTGAAGGAAGCAGTTGGGAGTGTAATTGCTTCTTGTCCTAGGTAAGAAGCTTCCCCTTTCACCTTGCCAATTTTTTTCCTCTGTTGACCAAATTTTTTTCACTGGCAAACACTAAAAATGCAAAATGGCAACTTTGAAATATGTTGAGCTTGAATCACCAATTTACAACAATTCAATTAGTGATTAAATTTCACCTATTTAAGTGACACAGAAGAGTTACTTAACATAATACATTATTGGTGACACTTACCATCCAATCATCATGCCATTCATTATTTTGCCCAATGTAACCACAGGAAGTTGTGCATGGGAAGCCAAATTTTTTAACTGTAGTTGGATTATGACTCTCTCCAATCTTACTCTCCCCTGATGTTTCTTTTTCTAATTTGTTTATATTGTCCAGGTGAAGCCTTTAGAAATGGTGTGTCAAAGATTATTGCCATGTATCAAAATATTTGTAATGTCTTTGAGTAATAATAAAGGAAAACATGATACAGCATTCTTACAACAGGGAAAACATTCCTACTATGAAATTTTCAACCAACGAAAAAACTCAGTAACATTAACCTTGCAAGGTCTGTCCCTAGCTGTGACTGGTATTTTCTCAAGCTTTTCATTTCAAGATATTCTGCGACAAAAACTGCCCCACTTCCAGCTGGATGAGGTAACACCTAAAATGCAGAAAAAACACATCATATTGTTGTGTCCTAACCTAGCTAGCACCTGGTATATATTAATATGCATAAAATTGATATGGGAGTAAAATCGTTGTACTGCATAGAATCAGTTAATCAATAATAAAAGCACATGAAGCACCACGAAGTGCGACTTTTAATTTGAAATCACAAGCACGACTGAATGATCAACACAAAGTTCAATTATTTTCCACTTCAGCTAATTTTGTTTGTTGCATCAATTTTGAACCTGCTCACTTTTTTTAAAATCACCAAAAATATTTACAAAAGTTTGATAAAAACCCTAAAAATCGAAAAAACACATTAAAATGTCCATCAGAAGCTAAGAAAAACACACCTTGTCTACGTTTACTTCTCGAGCTTTTCAATAATAATAGATGATAATAATAATAATAATGATAATAAAAACGATTATAGTGATAACAATCATAACAGTAATGCTCACTTTGAATGCCTGATGCTGGTTTTGGTCAATTTCCTTATTTCACTGATCAAGTGGCAAAATGAATAAAGTAATAAGTATAGGTAATCACATGATTTTGAGTGCTGAATTTGAAATAATAAGCACGAGTAAATTTTTCAAAGACTAACAAAATTGCATGAGCCCCCAGGATGAGTGCAATTTGTGGTCTTTGAAAAATTTACGTGCTTATTTATTCCAAATTGCATGAGAAAATTATGTGATCATGTATTAATTATAATAATTATACATGAAAAAATATGAGGTAGCTTCTCATAACTATGCAGAAGAAAAGCACGTGCATCATGTGCAAAAGTAATTTATTCAAACCCTGCAAGTGACATTGACCTTGACATTGACCAATCATTCTGACCAATCAGAATGTCTGATTTGTTTCTTTCTTTGCACTGAATTAACCCTCTTCTGCACTGCATTAACTCTCTTCTGCACTGAATTAACTGAAAACTGCATTCACCTTAATCAATCGGAACTGAGAAATTTTTTCATGTATATTATTAATACTTAAATAAAATTGATGAAAACAAAATGCATGTTACGATTTGTGAAATATAAACCATAAAAAATTAAATTAGTTTAAAATAAAAGGAAACCTTTATTGGCTTGGGTACGCGCAAAGTATCCGTCCTATAAATTTCTTCAAGGCTCTGGAATTCACCCTCGAACATTTCTCTCGCCTGAAAGAAAGCATAAATAACTATCGATCTGTTTCGACTCGCAAGTTTCAGGAAAGGTGATTCCCCGGATCATTGTTTACGAACAGCAATACCTCCGACTTGGTATTCAATTTGACAAAAATCTTCCCATTGTCAATGTCAAAACTTTGTCCCTCACTTATACAGCCACCACTAGCGAAGCCTAAAGATTCACATTTTTCGCATTTAAGCTCCTTCTTCAAAAAATCTCCGAGTTCCTTCGAAGTTACTTTCGCCATGTCTGGAACCACAATTACGGTAGTCAGCGGATTTATTCTTGCGCATGCCTTTTGATAGATTTTCTGGTATTGTAAACTTTGAAAAAATGGCGCGTTCCTTTTACGGAAATTCCAATGTGGTTTCGCTTCAATAGATTCCTGAAACTTAAAACGCTCAACACCTGCCAGTTGTCGCCTTTAAAGAAGATGTAAAGTGCATGGATACATCGGCTGGTTTTTTGGTCGCCATCGAAGATCGAATTTTAAAATTCTATATGGCGATCTTGCGCGATGCATTGGAATGTACGAGATGAACTTGATTACATGTCAGCTAAGGCTGATCGCATGAAGTATGGAAAGTTTGAAAGCGATCGCCGATGATAATTCGCAAAAGGAAAATAATCCCTTCCTCACAACATATATAAAAGAGAGAAGTCTGCAGAGAGAAGTTCCGTTATCCAACGTAGACCCGAACTTCGTTACAGATCAAGGCGAGTGTATGTAAGAGTTGGTTTGTCAACTGGCAGCAATAGAAGTAGTAGTACCAGGACGTTATGATTTTGAGAAATAACACCACAGTCGTTTTTATCATGTTAAGATATTAATATTGATAATCAAATCATAATTATTTAGAAGTGCAGACTCTTCTGTAACACCGGTGAGCATTTTCACTGTTTAATTTCCGACAAAGGTTTTCGTAAACGTTTGTCCATGAGCGCTTTAGGATTTCGGGTGTTGTAGAAGCAAAGCCACCGAGAAGAATGCCTCTCTCCTCCCCCCCCCCCCTACCACCCTTACCTTTACTGTGCCATGGTATGAAGGTAGCCAGAGGACAGGATTAAGGTTGAACAATTAATGGAACACACTCAAATTATCCCTATGCATCTTTTTTATGTTTTGCTTTTCTTTCCTATCACTTTCAGAAGCAAAATCCCAGCAACCTTTAAAGGTGAGGAATATGACAACTCAGGCACAGAACCACAGGCCCCATGATCAAGCACAACTTGTGGATAAGTTTAGGAAGCTACGGCAGTGGCAACAACAACAGCAGGAGAGTATGTTCCGTCAACAGCAACAACAGATGGAGACGCTTAGGATGGAACAAAACAAACTCCAAAGCATCTTAGCTGCCCAAAGAAAACTTCAAGGACAAACTGCTACAAGCACCTCAATGTATCCTCCAAACTCAGGAACTGTTTTGAGTCAATCCCAATCTGTTGCAGAAAGATCACTGGCTGTCACAAGTCAACTACAGCAGGGAAGTGTGAGACTGCAGGCCCCTTTAGATAGGGGGTCAAGAGTGCAGTTTGAAGATGGTGGCTTTGAGCCTGTGAGGAATAACTCAAATGCCTTTCTGAGATCCACACCAACATCTTCAGAACCCTCCCATGCTATGGACCAAATTGCTTTGGAGATGCAAACAAGACAGCTTGGATCACAACAATTTGGTGAATCTGAACCAAAATTTTCTGCGAATGAGAAAGACAGACTTCGAGCCAGTTTGCCTCATCTGAATGAGACGGTTTATCCTGTAATGTGGAACTCATCAAATTACCGTTTCCCCCTTGGAGCTATTCCACTTGTGGCTGGTAGCAGGATGACACCCATTCCAGAACAGCCCACAACTGGATCAGCAATGGCAAGTAACCCTGTTACCCACCCTGGGATGACTGAAATTCCTCAACATTTTCAGAGTCCAGTTATTGGTCAAAGACCAGGTGATATGTTTCAGAACAATCCTGCAACAAATAGTGGCGACTGTCCAGAACTGAACCTTGAAAGAATTGACACTGCACAGTATGGAAGAAATTCAGCAATGACACCAGAACTAGAGAGGTTGTGGAGTCATAATGCAGGTGTAGAAGGAATGGCTGATGCAGATTCTCAAGAGGATGAGCGCTCGGAAGCAGACACTTTAAGTGGAGTTTATCCTCTCTATGATTCAGAGCCTGACATGGGTTTTAATGAGATAGAAGATGAGAATGACGAAGAGGCTGTAAATGTGGAGTCAGATGTTGAGGAAGAATTGGAGGAAAGTTATGAAAGGGATAGAACTGTTATAGAGTTACTGGCTCAATCACAGGATTCTGAGGAAGCGGTGAGTTTTCAAGAGTTTTTAAAGCTGAAATTTTGAGTGTTAGCCCTTTGAGGAGGTGGCATGGCTGAGTGGTTAGGGTGCTGGACTTGAAATCCAGTGTCCCGGGTTCAAATCCTCTACCCTGCCACTCACTGGATTTGTTCTTGGTTGCCCCCAATTCAAATCCTCGGCTGTGCTCTGTAAATAGCCCACTGGTCTGCCTCCTGCCAGTGTGGATTTTTAAGTACTTCATTAGTCTACATTGTGGCTGAAAAGACCCTAAGGGGGAGCTTCAATTTACATATTTATTTTATTTTATTTATTTGTCAGAGCAGAGGGCTGACTAATGGCTAATTCTAGAAATGATAGTTCAAGAAACTCTTTACTGTGGCTAATTTGCCTTAATTACTGACGTAGTTTGTAAGAGGAACTACTCTGAAGCTCCTCTTGCTTAATAAGAAGCATTGCCACAATTTGATGATAGACAAACTTGTTCTGATTACAAGGAAAATTTGTAAATGCCAGCAAACTGAAAAAAGGACATTTTAGAAACTTAAATGGGGTAAGGGCTTGGCTAATTATTTTGTATGACAAGCTTCCCCTCTTCAAAGTGTTTGCCACCCCTTCACAGTGCTTTCGATAAGATTTGAAATAGGTGGCTACCACAGTACAGCACCCGCCGGAGATCGACTTGAGTGCAACTTGAGCATGGTGACCACGACTTGAGCGCGGTGAAATATACCTGGTGACTCACAACAGAATACCTGCTGGAGCTCCAGCGTGTGCCGGGTCTTATTGAAAGCACTGCCTTTGATAAGAATCGACAGAACTATATGGAGAAATATCAATATGACAATAGCATTTGTTTATTGCATTTGATTTAGCACAAAATGAATGCTCATGAACCTATGACGCTGTTCCTTACTTTTTATTTAATAAGCAAGAATGAATGAATGATGTGTTCTTTTTTGCCTATTTTCAGAATGAACAACATATGAAAGAAAACTGTCAGACTGAAGTTGGAGATGAGATACCAATTAAACCAGGCATAGGTATAACTTATGAAGTTCAAAAGAAAAAATTTTATCAAAATAGTGGAATTAAACCAGGTATAGATATAAGTTGTGAAGTTCAAAAGAAAATTAAAGTTTTACAAAAATAGTCGAACAAATGAGCATGATCCAAACAAAGGCCACAAAGTTTTTTTAAAAATATTTCATGCTTAAGACACCTTGTTTTTTGTTTCAAGGTGCATTTACATTATCTACTGCAGTCTCTGGTCTATGTTTCATCTTTAAGAATATTCTTTGTGTCAGGCAGGTAGTACAAAATGACCCACAGGGGTGATGTGGGTGGGGGGGGTCCAGGCCCCGCTGGACCCTCCATTTGAATCCACCAGTGCTGTTGAATTGTAAAGTTATTAGTGCACAAGGGGTCAAGACTGTCCCATTGTAATTAAAAAAAAAAAAAATTATGGATCAATGAAGACTGCTTTCTCTTTTGAAAAATTCTTTTTGGATTTCAATTTTTGTTTTTGTTTTTTGCAGGAGGATCATCTCGGGCTAAGACATTTGAAGAACTTTTAGAAGAGCAACTCAAACTTGATGCAGAGGTTAGTGTTACTGTTGTAGTTCAATTTTATCCTTGGTTCAAATTTTATTTTCCTTTGTTTCAAACTCATTATCATACATTAACATGACCAAGAACAAAGGAAAATAAAATTTGAACCAAGGATAGAATTGAACTACAACATTACAACTGCATAACTGTTGCCTTTTTCCATTTAATTTGCAAGTCATAATTAATTATGCAACTTAGCAATTGGCAACATTCAGAAATTGGTTGATTATATCAATTTGTTTTGATTAAGGTTTCTGAACAAGTAACAAAAGCTCAAAGCACAACTCATAAACCCCAAAGAACATTTCTGAGAAAAGGGCAAGGACTTGCCCGATTTAAAGGAAAGTCAGCTTCAGCTAAGGTTGTGATGAAAACCAAAGAACCTGCTGTTCAGCTGACAACATTACAACAGAAAAAAGGAAAGAAGACTGGGGATCCTGTGGCAGCTTCATCTCAAGTGGCTAACAAATCAGGTGGAGTGAGTGGAGGTCCTGTGGCACAGAGCAAGGTGAGACTTGCTATCAATGATAATGATGGTTTTTTATTAAAAAAACAGACAAAGAAACAAACAAACATACAGACAAAGAAACAAACAAACATACATACATACAAACAAAAACAATATAGCAGTTCACACATATGTTTCATATGTTTGTTGTTGTTAAACAAAAACAATTTAACACTTTTTCCAAGGGAAAGGAATGAGATAAGTGTAATACTCCACAAGGACTTGTCAGATTTTGAGGATTGATGTGTCAAAGATCAAAGAATTTAGAGATTTTCTGTGTGCACTAACTGTCGGTTGAGTTCATAGGCCCATGGAAAAGGACTAAATTTGCAATATATGTGCATCTAGGCTGTGGTAAATCTGTGTGGACTTCTCTAAAATTTTTCTCCCCAAGTTGATGGCTCAGTATCTTTCTGGTCAGAAGTAAATTTTGTCCCAGTAACTTTAATTTATTGATCAGTTTCTTTTCTTTAAATTTTTTAATGCAGGTGACTCGCAAGGTGGCTTCAAGAAGCCCCCAGGTGATGACAGAAGCATCTGGCTCAACCACATCTGTGAAGCCACAGCAGATCAGGGGGTCCAAACCATTAAAAACCCAAGCACCTTCCTCAGATGGACAACCTGCTGCTCTAACTGTTACCAGACCTGCTGTGATGCCCACAAGGTACAGTGTACACGTTCATGTGACATGCAGTTATTAGTTGTCATCCGTGTGTTAATGTCCAATAGGTGGTTTTCACGTTACGTCATCGCCGCCATGTTGGTGGACGCAAACAATAGATATCTCATTAACTTCTTTTGTTCGTCCACCAGCATTTGTTCCTTTCACCATTGTTACCTGTGTCTCTAGAGATTGGTTGCAAACCACCTCTTGTCAACTTTTGCTGCAAAGTTAGTTATCTAAATAAAAACTATTGGCCATGATGACCAAGCAGGTTCCAGCTTGGAGCACTGTATGTAGCATAAATCGTGCTGTATCAAACTGTCATCTTCATTTGATCGTATGCTTTACAGTGTCGCGTCCAATGGACCAGAGGAGAGGGATCCACATTCTGTGTGTAACAGTATTGATGCCTCTTTCCAAATGAGGCTAAAAGAATTAGAAGAAAAACAAGAGGTAAACATTCACTTTTGTACATGTACAGTATACCTTGATACCTTAACAATGGCAATGATAATGGTAACGTAAATAATGACGTTATTCAGTATGACCCAGGCATACTCGGAAAAAAGAACTCCGCGTTCACCAAATAGGAGTCAAACTTACGACCTTCCCATCATTAAAGACTAAGAAAGATGGCAAGTTTTGAGATCGGTAAAGAAATATAGAAAGGTGTGCGGTTCGATTACTCATGGGGACTCAGAATTTTTTTGGTTGTTCCACGCTCGTGACTAGACGAAAAAACATCTTTCTATAACCCTCCAATTAGTAACCTCTAAGCTCTAATGTAACTCTGAGCTGTAGTGGACACGTGGCAGGCTAGGCCGTTTAATTAGGTCCATGGTAACAAACTTCCTGCAGAATGCTAGGATAGGAATTTGTCGAATGTGATACTTTTGTGCGAGTATGATGTAATTGAAGATAGTAAATAACCTGGACCATCTCCATGTACATAATGGTAATGGTTTATAAAATTGATAATGATAACAAGGATATATAAAATAATATATGATTGCAAGAATATATCGCTCTCGACATTGCGATCCTAGCAGTATGCAGTATACGTAGACGCGTGTCATAGAACTTCGTAATATGCTCTGCTCACCATAGAGTAATCTGAAAGTCTGAGGATCGATTCTTCATGGGGACTCGGAATTTATTTTTTTGTCCCACGCTCGTGACAAGACGAAAAATATCTCAATTTCTTTACCGAGCTCTAAACTTACCATCCTTCTTGTTCTACTTACAAGAATATTATTCTTGATAATGTTTTCTTGACATCACAATTATGATAGCGATACTTTCATTGCATTAAAAATTAGTTTCTATTTAGTACCTTCTCTTAGTTTGGACTTTTGCTGCACCTTTTTAGTTGGAAGAAGAAGAACTTGAAGAATTTGAGCTCCTTGAACAAGCGGCGGCAAATGCTTCCTTTTCATCCAACTCCTCAGTGGTCGTTAAAGTGTTGGCCAAAGCCAGAGGAGGAAGTGCACTGATCAGTAAAAATAACGCAAAGGAAGGAACTGTTAACAAGCCCGAAAACAAAGGTAGGGATGGGATCAATACAGAGTTATAAATGCAAGTGTTATTTCTAGTTAAAAAGAAAAGAGTGTTTGTTTTTTTGTTTGTTTGTTTTTTTTTTTTAAGTGACAAACAAAACCTTAAGACGCTCAGTTCCCGGTGATACGTCTTTCACAGGTGCAGGTGGAATTCTGAGCCCTGTTGACACAGGCTATGGTAGTGGAGATTGTAAAGTGACTCTGTCAGATGATGGGCCCGAACAACCACCCGTGGGTAGTCAAGTGAGAGAGCTTCGTGATAATGGTAAGTATTGGATCCTAGCGCGCGCTTTTATTGAATAAATTTAGACAAAGATCCCCGCAGGAGACTTTAGCAATTGCCATTAGGAAAAACGAGGAAATAAAAGGGATTGTTATCGATAAACAGGAGACCAAATTATTACCGATGATACTACGACGGTATTCTCTGATACAGAGTCGGCCTATAAACTTTTTCAATTGTTAGACAAATTTAAAAAGTTTCAGGTTTAAAGGTAACTAGTTCAAAGACAGAGGGACTCTGGTGGATAAGATCTTTAAAAGGAAGTGAAATGAAACCACTTGGAATCAAATGGGCACAAGATCCCATAAAAGCCCTGGCGACCTTCTTCTCGTATAATAAAAAATTGCTCTATCTGAAGAACTTCACGGAAAAACTTAACAAGATAAAAAAACTAATTAATATCTGGTCTTCTAGAGGATTATCCCTTTATGGAAAGGTGACTATAGTTAAATCTTTGCTTCTACCGAAGGTTGTGTACGTGACATCTTTGTTACCTACCCCTGAAAATATGATTTAAGAATAAACCATTTGATTTACAACTTTTTATGGAAAGGAAAAGGCAAAGTAACTAGAAAATCTGCGATAAATGATTTTGAAGGAGGAGGCTTCAAAATGGTTGATATTGAAAGTATGATTAAATCTCTCTGTCTCGCCTGGCTGAAAACAATCTTTGGCGATAATTTTGGCGCATGGAAAAATTATTTAGAATATCTTTCAAAAGAAACAGGCGGGTCTGTTTCTTTTTAATTGTAACTATAACGTCAAAGACTTAACTATCAGTTCTTAATTCTACATGGAGTCATTGAAATGGTGGTCTGAATTTCGGAAAGATAATGCGGTTGAAACTAATTGGCTTTACCGAATTTGGAATAACCAGAAAATAAGAATAAACAACAAACCAGTCTTTTATAAAAGGTTCTTTAATTATGGAATTCAGACAGTGGGAGACCTGCGTTTTGATCTCAACAACATTCTTATGAACTAATCGCAGAACACTTACATAAGACGAATTTTGTAGAATGGACCGGTATTCGCCACTGTACCGCTTGATCTAAGGAATGTCTATCGTTATCCAGATTATAGTCCTAAATCCATCTTTCAAAATTTACTGCGGCCTTTTTGATGAAACTAAAAAGAAATCAAAAGACTATAACTCTCTTTTTGTCCGTAAAAGGCTTGCTTTCCAAATAACACGAGAAAATTGAAGTGTGAATTTAATTTAACCGGTGAGGCACTGAAAAAAGCCTTTTCTCTTCCCCATTCAGTTGCTTTTGAGCCATGTGTTAAGGCTTTCCAGTTCAAACTTTACACGCATTCAAAATTACACAAAATCGGGTATATTGTAGATGATCTATGTTCTTTCTGCAAACGTGAATCAGAAACAATGCAGCATTTCTTTTATAGGGATTGCTCTTATTCAATATCTTTCTGGAAAGATTTTGAATTATATTACTTATCTTGGACAAAACAGCAGATACATCTTAATTTGAAGGATATATTAATCGG